>NC_050522.1:12815324-12822149 GCF_002922805.2 Oryzias melastigma
ATGATTGCAATTGCTATTGATTGTAGCATCCACGTCACTGCTTTTTCAAACACACATTTTTCATTTGCTCCTGATTCACCACAATCTGAATTTGAAATACTTGGGAACACATTTTTAATCTTAATTTCCTTTATATGTCTTTATTTTCATGAGAAAAATGCTATAAGAACATGTTAAAAACACATTTTTTGTTGGAGTAGGTCTTTAAAGAAGCTACTTTATCAGTTAAACCAAATAAACATAAGAAAAAAAATTAACAATTGAGCACATTTAGAGAATGTTTTTATCTATGAACTTCTGCTGTACCTGGTATTTTGTGTCATAGATGTTCTGGATGAGACCAGTGATTGGAGTTTCCATCAACACGAGGAAGGTGAGTTTCCATGACAGACTCATCATCAGGGTGATCATGCCAACTGTCTTGATGAAGGTCCTCAGCAGGACGTTCACGTTCAAACACACTGTTCTTGCCATCAGTGTTGTATCTTTGGACAACCTGGATGTGATTTCACCTGAAAGAATACGTAGAAGTTAGTTGAATGCTATTGGCTATCACAAACCCATCCATCCAGAACCTGTCTCTACTACTAATGCCCAAAGACAGCGCACACCCTGGACAGTTCACCAGTCTATCACAGGGCATCATTACATATGATTTCTGTAATTTACATCTACGAGAGCTTTACCTGTCTTTATGGTCTCAAAAAATCCTATTTCCTGCTTGCTCAAGGCTTCAAACAGCTTCACCTTCATTCTGCATGTGAATGAGCTGATGGCACACATTAACACCCCCCCTCTGCAGCCGGCACTCACAGAACTAAACAAACATACAAAAAGCAAAAATTAGATTCTGACATACACTGAATGAAATGTTCTTTGTGGGGATTTTTGAGGCTGATCATGTGATGCTTTTAACACATCAAGGAAGGAGCAGTTCCAAAAAACGGCCTGAGAAAACAGCCTGAGCTTATTTAGGTGTTGTTTTTGTCTTTTATGCAAAAATGCAAATGCAAGAAAAGAAAAAAAGGGTAATAGTGGTTTGACATCAGAAGAGGGAAACAATAACAGTGGTCAATCTTGATGAGTTGCTGCGTGAAGTTGCGGCTAGAGTCTACACTTCCTTAAAGTCCCACTTCGATCATCTTTTCATCTATTCTAAAAGTCTTCCTCTGGTCTTTTAATTATGATTTTGCCATTTTAATCCAAAATTAAAAAAAAAAACTGTCGTTTTCTAGGACAAAGTTTCTGCACAGCGCCAGTTCATTAGAAATTCATTTATGAGTTGTGGGCAGAACCCTTGCCACAGCGTGAGCCCACCCTCACTTCCTGTTACCCACCCATGTTTACACCCTTCCCTGCTAGCTACTATTACCATACCAAAAAAATGGTTAGAAATTTTGGAGCTATCAGCTGTTCAGTTTGAGGCAGACAGCAGCTCAGATGGGGAAAATGAACATGTACATGGTCATGGATCTATCTGTCAACAAGTGGATGCATCAGAATGCCCTGGCCCCTCCCCTTCTACATCACAACTACAATCTTTTTAAAACTGCATTTTTTCATTTGCTCCTGAGTCACAATGATTTGAAGAAATAAATACTAAGAAACACAATTTTAAGCTTAATGTTCTTATTGCAACCAAAATTATCATCAAATAGGGTTTTAGGAAGAAAATGGGTGCAAGAATTTAAAATGCTACATATTGTCATCTGGGTGTCATGGTCCAACCCATGGTCTCAAAGAAGATAGATGCTGGAAATCATGCCTCACCTTCCCACAGAGTACAGGCCCATGAAGAGGAGAGCAGATATAAACTCGTTTTGTTCAAAGTTACTTCCCAAAATGTCAATGACTCTCCCAGTGTAGAACGGGATGAACATCTCGCCTGAGAAGAAGCAGATTCAGCCAGAATGTTGAAATACTGTCAATATTTTTAGTTAATAGATAATATAAGAACACATTTATTATTATGTGGAAACGAAATTCCCACTTTAGCTTTTTTTATTGGGCATAACTGCAAATATCACAAACTAAAACAAAGACGGACGTTCCATTATGGTCTGGGTTGGGCCCCAAAATAACTAAATGTGCCCCTGCAGAAAAACAAAAATACTACATCCCAGTTTTTAAAATTATTGTATTTGTTTTTCGAGATTTGTATTCCTCCAAATATTTGACACCACTGCAGTTGTTATTGCTTAAACATATTATTCTGAAGACATAAAAAAAAGAAAAAGTCATCAGGGTTTACTCACAGAGGACTGCCAGTGACAGGAACACTAATCCTGCCAGCAGCAGCAGATAGTCGGGCTTGAACAGTCGGAGAACTCTCATGAACAGAACTCTGGACTTCTGCTTCTCCTCTCTGGTCCCGGCAGCATCATCTTGGTCCGGGATGGTGATCTCCCAGAAGAGCGCAGCGCCCAGCGCCGCTCCGGAGAACATCAGCCAGCAGCGCGCGTCCGCGGCGCCTCCACACAGACTGTCCTCACCGTGCAGCGTCCTGCTGCCGCTCTCGAACACCGCCTGGAGCACACTGTGTGCTGTTATGTACCGAATCAGAACCGGCTTAATGTCTCCAAGAATGACCTGAACTGTGAGAGAAACAGCAGACCATCGCAGAGCCGCAGACAGCCACAGACGCGCGACATGACCGAGGAAAATGAAACGATCTGACGCGTAAAACAAGCAGAGATCGAGAGAAAGCGCTAAAATCAGAGCAAACACTTTACGGATCATCCTGTCTGCCATTTTCCAGCAGCAGCTGTCCTCGTGTGACCTGGGCTGATGAAGCTCCACTTTAGTTTCTGTTTAGTTTCACTTTCGTTTATGGACAGAACAGGGGTTTCCCTGAAACAAGCTGAGGCACTGCAGCTGTAGCCAGCCTTTATATTCGAACAAACTGACCATAACAGTTTGTTATTTATGCCATTATTTAACTGCAGAAAGTTCAATATAAATAAAATGGAATTCATTTTTTATTTAATTTGTCCAAATCCTTAATTTTGCTCTGTGGAATAGACAAAAAGTACACACCAACCAAGTTATATGTATTGTAGATACTCATGATTGTTATTTACAGGCTTCTGCAACCTTTAACACTAAAAGAGTAATTTGGTCCGGTTTCTTACCACAAAAAAAACAAAGTCCCACCTCACTGTTCACAAAAATACACTTTATGTTTTTATGTTCAATTGTTTATAAAAATGTAGCTTTTAAATATCAGCAATAATTACATAATATTAGAATAATTTTGTTCTAGAGATACCAGCTTTAACGTATTCTTCTGTTGACAGCACATACTAATTCTTTCCAAAATAAAATGCCCCCTGTGTCAAATAAGATCCTCCTGCAACAGTAGATTGACCAAAAATGCAAGAAACTAAAGTCAAACACAGCATTTTTTTTATCACACTAACTTCAGTGTGTCGCCACCTTCTTCTCATTTTACTTTTAAATATAAAGAGGAAAATAATATTGTAAAATTATTATTTCTAAATCTGTATGTGCTTAAGCTTAAATATATGTGGAAGGAAAAGAGTAATTGAAACATTCAACCCATTTAGAACGTGAAATTTTCATTTTTCATTTTTAATGTTTGTCATCAGGTGCTGTTGCTTATGTGGTATAAACAACGCAGCGTGTAGCATTTTATAAAACGTTTGACCTATTGAGGGATCAGATATGATGCTAACTTGACATGCCAAATGTCTTTTTGAAACAGCTCCAAATAAAAAACACAGACACTGAGCCTAACAGGGTTTTATTTATTTGTGAAAACATCAGCTAGTTTCTGTTTCTTTTTAATGTTAAAGGCCTAGTTCAGTGCAGAGTTGTTAACAGATGACCCAAACAAACTCCACAGATGGTGCAAGTGAAAAACTAAGGTCACTGATCAAAAAAGGTCGGTAGGTCATTTCCGAGAACGACCTTCTCCTCTGTGCTGTGCTCATCGATGGTGACCATGTAGGCTACGCCGCCACTGGAGCCGTCACGGTTCATGGCCAATGCAAGAGCTGCAGGAATAACAAAAAAAAAGTGGTTCAAGTAAGAAAATAAGGAGGATGAAACAGAAACAAAACAGTTTGAGGATAAACTCACTGTTGACCACAAACTTCTGGCACTCCTCCTTGGTCATTCCTCTGCGATACTCAGCATCAACAAACCCGTAAACATAGGAGCTTCCTGAGCCTCCAATGGCAAAAGGCTGTCTGGTCAGAAGTCCACTGAGGGTGGCAAACACCTGCAGGCCAAAAGGCAGGAAGGCAGATAAAGATGAGACTCAATACAACTGACACATTTCATTGGAGCCATTATAATGAAGATGCCGTAACTTGAGATCCTGACCTGTCCTCCTTCCCTTCTGTCCCAGCCAGCGACTATTAGATGTGCCGACAGCTCCTCCTTGTACTTGTAGGAGATGTTTTTCACCAGAGTGGCAGCTGAGCGAACCTGAGGGTCCTCATCTATCTCTATGCTAACAAAAACAGAATGTTTCACTCAATCAGCTGACTACAATCCAGTTGTGGTGAAATACAAAGTCCTCAAAAACTAAACAAAAACAGGTCATCTCTCTTTTTGTCACTGTATAGAAGAAAATATTTGTAATAAAAAGTATATTTGAAAAGTTCCAACACAACACTTTAACCACAAGAGTATAGCGTATAACGTGTTTGCTGTATAAACATGTTTGCTTTACATAGGTTGAGGGAATTTTGGTACTAAACCTTCAAAAATAATTCTGCAAAGTAAAATGTTTATCTTTAAATCATAAAGAGGGTCCTTGAAGCCAAATTTTTCAGTTTTAAATTTTATATTTACAAGTCAGAAAACAGAAAATTAAAACATATTTTTCCAGACGACCAGACAAATTTAAAATAAAAATTTAAATAAATGCCAAATGTAAAAAAAAAAAAGTTTTATAGGGGACATTATAAAAAAACTCACTTCAAGTTACAATGCAAAACTTATTTTTAATTATTTTAGAAAACGAATTGCTGTTCTCTACTTATCAATGTAATTCATCAGAAATTCTAAAAACCACAATAAATATGAATGTGTGATAGTATTATTACAAAAACTCCTAAAACTTGTGTCAAAGTCAAGGCCCGGTGGCTAGTTCCGGATTAAATTGGTTTAAATTGACTTATTCTGGAATAAAATTCGTGCATTTTTATTATTCGTAATTATGTTTAAAAAGCTACAGTTTAAAATTTTTTAAAAAATAATCATTCTGCTAGCTTTTTAAAATTATTTTGGCATTTACTAAGATTTTTGTTTTGGCTAATTTAGGCTTTTTTTCAGTTTTTAGGCTATTTTGGAGTTTAGCCAATATTTCAGCTAAAGCTAGTTGTTTTGGCTAATTATTTAATATTAATAATGTTATTTTTTTTTTGTTTTTTTAGACTGTTTTTGGCTGATTTAGGCTTTTTTCAGGTTTTTAGGCTTTTTAAGTTTAGCCATTTTTTTCAGGTACATGCTATCTGTTTTGGCAAACCTAAGTTTTTTTTAGGCCAATTTGGCATTTAACTAATCAGCTTCAGTAATTTCAGCTATAAGCTTCATTGTTTTTAGCTATCAATTTCAGCATCTTCAGGTATCAGCACTAGAATCTTCAGCAGCCAAATTCAGCTTACATCATTCACACTAGCAATATCGCAAGAAATACTAAATATTTAGTTCATAATTATGTTAAAAAGTTACTGTTTTAAAATAATAGTTTTAGAGTGTTCAATAAATGTTTATCCTGCTCAACCCGCAACCTAACGTGTGTTTTGGATTTTGGCCTCTTGTGGGATTGAGTGTGACACCCTCACCCTAGAAGCATTTTCATGACTTGAAGTGAAGATGAATTCTCTGTGACAGTTCTCTGTTTTTTACCTGTGGACATCGAGCTGGTAGTTGACCATCTCAGCGATGGTCTGAGCATCTGCTGCAGATCCTGACAGAGCACAGTAGATCTTATCATGGAGGGGGGACAGTTTGTTCATCACCCTGTTGACCACCGAGGCCCTGGATGGAGGAGGAGATGGTTTCAAAGATAGTGTTGAAAATGTACTAAAAAGTACAAGTTATCATCAAGAGGTACATTTGAGGAATCACAGCTGTACCGTATGACAGAACGAGGGAACATGCAAAGATGCAGACTGGAGGCTAAGATTTGTTCATGCCTATATAAGTCACGCATGCAGTAACTTGAGGTTTGATACTTGTGAGTAATGTGTTAATTATTATTATTTGTAGCTCCAGGACATCACTTTCAGTAAAAGAAAAATAGAAGTTCTCTTTATAATACTTTTGAATTAATGTATAAGAACCAACTGCCTTTTTTTGCATCCCACAACTTTAAAAATAGTTAACCCTATGTAACCATTTGTATCACATTTTCATATATGATACACCCATTTCTGAGACCCCCCCTTTTGCATGATCCAAACTTTCATTAAAAAAAAACAAAAAACCGTTGCATTTAACTAGATACATATTTTGTCCCCTGTAGTTCATCATCATTCCACTAGAGGCAGTGGAGAGACTTTTCTCGCTAATTTCAAAATGGCTGCCTCCATAAAATCTCAAAAAAACTTTTGGCAGGAAAAAGTTAAGCTAATTTTCAGAACTTTGTAGTGAGTGTTAATCACTTTATTCATTTTTTTAAAACAAGCATTTGTTGTATTGAAACGATGCAAAATTTGACGATAATTATTTGTTCATGACACAGTTACGCTGTTTTAAAAAGGTATGGATCAAATTTGAGATAAAACCATCAAACATGTTTTGTGAATTCCATCAAAGGCTTTGAAAAACATTTTAATTGAAAAAAAAGAA
>NC_050522.1:12822187-12835688 GCF_002922805.2 Oryzias melastigma
TGTAAAAAAAAAAAAAAAAAAAGTATTTCAGGATTTCAGACTAAATTTGTAATTACTATCCAATATTAAGTCTTGACTGGATTCATCACAAAAGACTTTAAATTTAATGCAAAGACTTCAGAATGGCCACACTGAGCATGCCTTATTGTGGACTCACCCTGCAGACACTCTGGAATCAGAGCCCAGAACGACTCCCCCATCAAACTCAATGGCTATGATGGTTGTCTGGAAACAGGCAGGAACAGCAGGTTACTTCCGTGTCATCACATTTAAAGTTGAATAATAAAATAAAAACAAAAAAGATCAGATCTGCTGATTGCTGCATATTAGAAGGGCGTTTGTTTGATTGAATGCAGTGAAAAAGTGACTTACTCCAGTTTTCACCTCCTCAGAAACCCACTGAGGCTCCGCTTCTCCCAACATGTTTGTTTCTGCGGTTCAGAGACCCGGAGGACCGACGGGAGGAAGTCTGGAAACACGGATCCGATCCGCTCTCGATTATAAATGTTTTCACGTTACAAGGACACTTTAATATAAACTTTGATTCTTAAGATCTGATCTAAACATTAGACGGACTCAATTTTCCCTAAAGATATCGAAAGTGAAAGTTGAATTGTTGCTCAACCGGTAGGTTAATTTAAAGGAACATACTCTCCCTTACTAAACTCTGTGCAACTGAAAGGAGATTATAAACTACTCACAATGGGGAAGTTCAATTTTTCAATTCCAATCATTTCAGCTTGTCTGAAATTTGCATTAATAACAAAATCATAACAAACTTAATGATACGTATATCTGGGACTTTAAAATGTTAATGTAAAAAAAAATCAAATTTTTCCTCACTATTGTCATTGAGCACTTTATAAAAATAATTAGGTCAATAAACTGTGTTAATGCACTAAAATCTTCTTTTCTTCTTTTGGCTTTTCTTTTTAGGGGTCACCACAGCAACCCAGCTTCCTCCATCTAACCCATTATTTTTACAGTCTATGATCTAACCCTGTCTTCCGCATCCTCTATTCCAGGGGTCCCCAAACTACGGCCGTCCTCCACATTTGGCCCACTCCCGAAACTGTTTTGGCTAAATTGTTCCATTTTTTAAATTCTAATCTAGCATCTAGCAAAAATTTCAGCTACATTCTAGCTGTTTCAGCTAATTTAGGTTTTTGTCCCTTTTTTAGGCTAATTTGGAGTTTAGCTTATATTTTAGCTTTATGCTAGCTGTTTTAGCTACATTAGACATTTTCCAGTTTTTTCGGCTAATTTGTCATTTAACTAATATTTCAGCTACATGCTTGCTGTTTTGGCTAATTTAGAATTATTTAAGTTTTTCGGCTAATTTGGCACTTTGCTAATATTTTAGCTAGCTATGAGCATCAGTGTTTTCGGCTATCAACTTTAGCGATTTTAGCTATCAATTTAAGTGTCGTAAGCTATTAATGTATCACACGTAATGCCATAGTTTTTTAAATGTTTTAAGATTATTTTTTGGTGAAGCATAAAGAAGTGAAATTTAAAATTTGGCTGTGTGGCTCCGGGCTGCACGGTGGCGCAAGTGGTTAGCGCTCTCGCCTCACAGCGAGAAGGCCCCGGTTCGAATCCCGGCTGGGACCTTTCTGTGTGGAGTTTGCATGTTCTCCCCGTGCATGCGTGGGTTTTCACCGGGGACTCCGGCTTCCTCCCACCGTCCAAAAACATGCTTCATAGGTTAATTGGTGACTCTAAATTGCCCCTAGGTGTGAATGTGAGAGTGGATGGGTGTGTGATTGAGGCCCTGTGACAGACTGGCGACCTGTCCAGGGTGTACCCCGCCTTCGCCCTTCAGTAGCCGGGATAGGCTCCGGCACCCCCGCGACCCCGAAAGGGAAGAAGCGGTCAAGAAAATGGATGGATGGGCTGTGTGGCTTTCTGAAAAACTATAAATCTTCACGTTTAGGCTGTGATTGTTGCACTTTTTCTGTTACCTTACAAACCAGTCCCGACCCCCCATCAAAGAAGAAAACACTTATGTGTCCCTTACAAGAAAAAGTCTGCTCTACTCCACGTGTCAAAGTCAAGGCCTGGGGTCCGAATCGGCCCTCCAGATTACTTCATTTCTATTGTTATTAACGACCTGATGTTAACTTGAACTTCTTTGTATCATATATTAAATAGAAAAAAATACGTATTTATTTCAAAAATGAATCATTCCAGATTTGGAGAAAATTTTATGTTCAAAATTCATTAAAAAGTAAAACTACCCTTTTCTGATTTTTCTGCTTTTCGGTAATAAGTAATGAACTATCAAAGGCTTTATTTGACCAGTTAACAGATAAATTGTGTATACATTACATTACATAATTGATGTTTACAAAACTTAGAGTAACCCTGTTACCAACCTTTTGGAGGTAACAGGTTTTAAATATCCACTTGTATTAGCTTTCTCTCATGATCAGAAAGTATCTGTTAAGTTATCTGTTGCCAATGATGACCAAGAAGACAGACTTATTTATGTAAACAAGTAAAAAAATAAATAAATAAAAAACAATCATCTCATTCTGATTATATCTACAACATGAGTAGAGTTAGACATTGAATCTAGACTAAGCATGTTGTAAAAAGATTTTAAAAAAATAGAAGAGAGGATTTCTTTGCTCTGTCCATTCTTCTGGAAAAACTGTTTGATGTCAATTTCAGAATATCGTGATTCTGTTAAATTCTTCTACTACCATGCAAAACAGGTTATAAGGTTATGTACTTATTGCGGGTCAGACATTCCATGGAGAGTAGTCCTCGTCTCATTTTTTTGTTTGTTTGTTTTTTGTTTATTAAAATAAATGTCTATACAGTTACAAGAGACATCAATGAATCAAATAATACAAATAAGTAAATGTAATTTAAACTGTTTTATCTAAAATTTCATTTGGTCGGTGATAGGACAAGAGAATAAGGGCCTTTTAAAAAAGGTATATTTGATTTTTTTTATTATTTAGTATTAGATTTGGTATTTAGTATTATATTTGGTATTTTGGTATTTTTAGATCTATTTTCAAGCATTCTTTTCACTAGACAAGTACATTTCCTTAGCAACTAAATAATCTAGTATTTTTTATGTGGAACATTTAAAATTTGATGGTTGGGACATAGGATATTTTCTATTTCTGGAATGGCTAAGTATTTTGAAGATTCTATCAAACCAATACTTTATCAAAGCTTGACCAAACAAGAGACTGTTATTTTTCTGTTTAAAAAAACTTTATTCACAGAGATTTTTAACAGCAGTTGACAAAAGTTGTGCATTTTACATTTAAGGAATTTCACACATTCCTATATATCAGAAAATGAAGTGTTTCATTGTTCATCTTGAATCCAATCATCAATGTGACCTTGAAATTTAAAGAAGAAAACAACTGTTCTTTCATCCCAGTGTTTGTCTCCATGAAGGAGGAGGCCTGTCACTCATCGCTGAACGTAGGAAGTTTGTCACCAGGAATAACAATGTGCTCCACTCCTGCCTCGGTGATGACCACCAGATTCACCACTCCTCCGCTGACGTTGTCCCTGCCCATGGCCAGAGCCAGAGCTGCAAGCAAAGATATGTAAGCAAAAAGTAAATAATAAGTACATTTGCAAATAAAACAGGCAAAATCCTAATAAAACCAATAGAAAAATGTTTGTTTAATAGATACACATTTACATGATAGAAAGTAACCATTTTGGCCCAGAGATGAATCCTTGGAAGTATCACAGTAAGAGACATGTTCATTCACAGATGTAGAGCTGAGGTCTTTAGATGTCCCAGTACAATAACTATATCCTTACTTTATCAGTGAGGTGCACAATGTACCCAGACAGATCTAATTGGGTCTCAACCAACCAGAAGATAATCTTTTGTTTCAAATGTTTTCATCCACACCATTTTGTTACATTTATGAACCTTTAATCCAGAAGAAGTTATCTCACCAGTGAGCCTCTGCCAATAAAGAGGTTTTCATCTGACTATTTGCGCTTTGTTTTCCCTAGGAATAATTTTACAATAAATAAAAATATAGTTGGAGTGGGACTTTAAAGAACTACTCATGACTTTGATTCCAAATGTACTATGAACCTACATCTATCTGTCATGCTCCTACTCCCTGTTGGCTGGTACTCTGATCTGGTGCACCTTAATCACCCTGATATTTTTCATTTAACATCTGTTGATTAAATATTTTATGTTCCAATCAGTATTAGTATTTTCAAAATTGTCCTCATGAGCTAAGATTTTAGCTTTCCAGAGTCAAGCCTTGGTGTTTGCATTCTCAGTTTTCTCAGTCTTTTGTCATGTTAACCCTTCATCGTATTCCAAGCAGAGTAAAGGTCACTATTGAGTCATTTTGTCATCCTCTTCAAGCTCCGACCTCTACCGGCTCACTCCTAAAGCAAGGATTCCATAATTTCATGAGGAGATTCCTTCTTCTCCTGAACTACACAGTTCCTTCTAAAGATGCTAAAGTTGTCCCATCAAGGTCCCATCCTGGAAGACAAAGGAGTAAAACCCTGCACTGTCTCCATCTTTCTCACTTCTCCTGTCAGAAAATCATTTAAAGGCCCGGTACCACTGGCTTTTGGAGCACGGAAAAAATTTAATCCCCGGGGGACGCTGCTAGGAGCAGACTGGTGGTGCAACGGGCGATATAAGATAGCGGAATCGACGCGCATACAAGTGATACAAACTTTGGCCGCCGTTACACATAGAAATAATTTTTGAACTGCAGAAAAATTGAGAACGCGCGTGACCACATTCATTCTTCTTTTGGGTGTTCATTTTCGAGCCCAGTCTCAGTAAAATGCGTACATATGCCACGATTTGGGAAATACCGTGTATAATAGACGCCAAAACCGGTTTTTGCGTGCATATAATACGCGCGGTCCTAAACGTGTTAAAGTCTGTTTTCCACGTTTGACACGTCTCCTGGTGGAGGCGTGAGCATCACAGACAGCCCCACAAACGAACAATTTGCTTTTCTAACCCTAACCATAACCGTAATCCTAACCTTAACCAGGAACGACGTCATTTAGAAAAGAGCCGGAGGATTTCTGACCACGTGATCAAAACGAAACCTAAAAAGCGTGTATATTGTACGCCGGTGCAACCTATCCTCTACCACTGCGTATCATATGCACGCAAAAAGCGTGTTTGGCGTATATTATACACGGTATTTCAGAGTGCAAAGTCGTGGCATATGTACGCATTTTACTGCGACCGGGTTGTCATTTTCATCCATTGTAACAAACATTTTTAAGAAAGAGGAAAGTTTGTTGCTGGGGTACTAATTAAAACATTTTATTTTGATGTAAAACACTCAAATAAATTTAATGTGGGCAAGTCTTTGCATCAATATGTTAAAATTGGAAAATTATTGAAAAACTATTATTTAGGACAAAAGTACCGTTTGTGGCAAACTGTAGACACTCTTCTCTGGTCATGTTGACTTTGTATTTAGCATCAACATAACCATAGATATATGTGCTCCCTGATCCTGCGATGGTGACGGGTTGACTGATCAACATCCCACCCAGAGAAACAACATACACCTGCAGAGGAGAGACGAACAGCCACACTTCAGTTAAAGTATTTACAGGGCGGCAGACGTACTGTCGTCTACTCCAAACCTGAGGTCCTTTCTTCTTGTCCCAGCCTGCAGTGATGAAGCCGGCCTGCAGCTCGTCTTTGTTGTTGTAACACAGTTCTTTCAGTACTGAAGCTGCTGCGATCACCAGTGGAGGATTCTCCATTTGGATGCTAAAAAAAAATTATATAAAATATAAGTGTTATTATTTGGCACAGCAGACGTTGTTTGCGATTACACAGGTCAAATATTTCCTGTAGTTTTTCTCCAGGTTTGCACACACTGCAAGAGAGATTTTGGCCCACTCCTCCATATACATCTTCTCTGGATCAGTCAGGTTTCTGGGCTGTAACTGTTAAAAAAAATTGAGTTTGAGTTCCCTCCAAAGATTTTCTATTGGGTTGAGATCTAGAGACTGGCTAGACCACTCCAGATCCTTGATATGCTTAGTATGGAACAACTTTTTGATGATTCGGACAATGTGCTGCAGAATAATTTTTGATGGAGAGGTCTTAACTATGTGTAAAAATGTGACTTGAGAATGAAAATGTGTTGATATGGGAAGATATAGGCATTAGTTTTTATTACTGAAGTACCGAAATTCGCATTGAATAGGAACTGAAACCAAAGAACTGCTTTGGCACTGGAACCAAATAAAACCCAATCGGTGCCCATCCCTAATGACCAGCTTTTCCTGTGTAATTGAAGCCTAACATTAACCCCCAGTCTAGGGAGATTGGCAGTCATGTTTAGCTTCTTCCATTTTCTAATAATTCCTCCAATAGTGGATTTTTTTCTCCAAGCTCCTTGGCAATTTCCCCATAGCAATTTCCAGCCTTATGGAGGTTTAAAAATTTGTCTCTGGTGTCTTTGGACAGCTCTTCAGTCTTGGTCATGTAACTAGTTGGAGATGTATTAATTGTATGGGGTGATCAGATTGATTGATTGGTTTATTTCAAGCATAGATTGAAAATACAGGACAAAACACACAAATTTCAAATAGAGATTCTTTAAACATTTTCTTGGATTTATAAATGCTTGAACATTGTTTAAGGTCATTACTTAGCTTGTTCCAGAGTTTAGTGCCACACACAGAAACACAGAAACTTTTCTTTGTGGTTCTTATCAATCTGACCTTGAAGTTCCTGCATCTCTCAGTTTGATCCTCCTTCATTTTCTAAGAACTGTTTCTGGATATTGTATGGTAATGTTTTCCCACTAGCTCTGTATAGAAATTGCGCAGTGTGAAAATCAACAAGATCAGTTTTAAAATTCTGGATTGATAAAATAAATTGTTAGTGTGATCAAGATAATCAGCTTCATGTATAATTCTGGTGGGCTCGTTTTTGAAGCAAAAACAGAGGATGCAGTGAACTCTTACAATTATTACCCCAAATTTCTATACAGTAGGTGAAATATGGTAATAGTAAGATTTCTTTATGCAGCTAACCACCTCAAACAGGTGTTTCTAATTTAGGATAATTAGTAGAGTGGAGGTGGACTTTTTAAAGACGGACTAACAGGTCTTTGAGGGGCAGAATTCTAACTGATAAACATGTGCTCAAATATTTATTTCCACCTTATTTGTCTATAAATCAATAATTTAAAAATTCACAAAATCTGATTTTCAGATTTTTTTTTAAGATTATATATCTTACAGTGGACATGCGTGCCTAACGTGAAACTTTCACACCCCTCCCTGATTTCTAAGTGGTTCAAATGCTAATTTGCCTCATATATAATCAAGTAGGAGTTGTGAGCTTTTACTTTGATGTGAAGTGGAAATGTAATGTCATTGTTCTTATTGTGAGTGGGGTACCTGTGAAAAGACAGCTGGAACTTTGCTGTTTTGGTGACAGCCTGAGCATCTGCAAGTGATCCAGCAATGCAGCAGAAGATCCGGTCATGAACCTGAATCAGCTTGTTGATGGCTTTGGATGATACATAGTCCCTGATAACAGAGATTTAGTAAATTGCCAAAAAAAAAAGTATGCAAAAATTCACTTGAGACACACGTGTGCAACACTGTGGTGCTTAATTTCAAATTCAACATATTTGCATCCTGTCTTCTATACTGAAATAACTGAATGTTCATTGTTGTAACTGCTTCAAATAAGCAAGGAAAACTAAATCTACTATTAATGCAAATTTATGATGGTAAATCTAATATAAAGGGGAGCATTTCACTGAAGTCGTTTTTTTTTTACAGGAATCCTCACCCTCCAATGGAAGCTCGGGAGTCTGATCCGATCACGACCCCTCCATCAAAGACTGCAGCCAGGATGGTGGTCTGAAGGGAGAGAGGATTTAAGCTTTTATCTTAGCTCACTGCAACATTACACATCAAATCATCTGGGTTCCTGTTCATGTAGGAATGCCCTAAAATAACGCTAGGCATTCTGGGATTTGGAGTTGTGATTGTCAGATGGATTTTTTTATTTATTTAAAGAGTAATTAAACGCTTTCTTTGAATAAAACAATGAATTAAAATATATTTAAATAACCCCCAACATGTTGTACATGTTTGAAAAAGGAGTAAATTACCCAATCATTATAGTATTAGAGCAAAAGAGCAGCGCAGCTTCGCGTTATTCGATCACTTCTTGACAAAAAATAAAAACAAGTTAGGTAAGGTTTATCTTCCTCTGCAGGTAAAACTCTCGATGATTTACTCACTCCCGTGCTGACTCCTTTGACTCGCGAGTCCGTGAAGTGTTTCTCCATTTTCTCTCCAAAACCGAAAGAGAGGAAGATGTGACGCTCCAAACAGCGACCTCAGGCGCAGAGACGCGCAGTGACGCGCAGACGCCGCAGTCCGTCCACCATGGCGCTATCAAATGTCCTGGAGAGTCCAGCATCTGGATTCAACTTTGACAACGCGGCCAGGTGAGAACTTCTGCGACGAGGAGGACTGGTTCAGTCAATTATAATAGTAAACATAACATGAAAAAAAAACCTAAACTGTTGGTTATGAAGAGCTGCAACTCGAATCAAAAGTGAAAGTAATATTTTTCAGGTTTTTGAATATTCCATCGACTGAACAGTAGTTTAAAATTACAATTCGGACAATAACTTTATTCTTGGTCATAAATGATGAGGCTCACCTGTCCTTACCTGCCCTCCCCTCCCCCCACCTGTGCAGAAACGCTGCGTTCGAGGGTCTGTTTGAGGAGGGGCACCCCCCCAAACCAATGAAAACGGGAACCACCATAGCAGGGGTCGTGTTTAAGGTGAGAATGACTTTATTTTAAACTACAGAAAAACATTAAAGATTTTTTATAACATAAACACACAATGGCTGCACATTTCCACTCTGAACCTCTGGATCTCCACTGGACCAAGAGATGCTGTAATGTTTCCTAGATAACTGTACAAAACTGTAATTTCATTGAACAGACCTGAATATTTGTCAGACAGACTCGCTACAAAACAGTAATGTTATTTATTTATTTATTTTTTTTGTCTTAACTCTGTTGGTGCAGGATGGAGTGGTGCTGGGAGCAGACACAAGAGCCACGTCCAGTGAAGTGGTGGCAGACAAGATGTGTGCCAAGATCCATTACATTTCTCCAAACATATAGTATGTGTAATCAGAGGGGCTGTGGCTTCACACACTGCAGACATTAAAATAAACACGTACAGCAGAATTTTCTGTAATTTAATTCTTGCAAAGTAGTTGCCCCTAAGAAGTTTGTATTTAAATGTCAAGATTTGTGTTAATAAAAAACAACTTGTGCGTACAGACAATACCTGTATGTTAACCTAAATGTTTCTTATTTTATTTTTCCAGTTTAATAATATTCTAATATTTGTGTCTTTTGTGTGTCCAGCTGTTGTGGAGCAGGAACAGCAGCAGACACAGAGAAAACCACAGACCTGCTCTCCTCCAACCTCACCGTCTTCTCCCTGAACAGCGGCAGGAATCCTCGTGTCGTCATGGCGGTCAACATACTGCAGGACATGCTGTACAGGTGAGTGCTCCACACATCTGTATTTATAAATGAGGTAAACATCTGATCTTTTGCTCAGTAACAGTCACAGTTAACAGAATGATCTGTATGCAGGTATCACGGTCAGATTGGGGCAAATCTCATTCTGGGAGGAGTGGACTGTACAGGGAACCACCTGTACACCGTGGGGCCTTATGGCAGTGTAACTAAAGTGCCATATTTGGCAATGGGTATGTAACACAAATGTTAGTGTTTCCCTTTGTCTTGAAGTTGTTATTTCTGCAAGGGTCTCCATTAAGCAAAGTTCTGAAAATGGGTTATTTTGGATAATACCCCACAGATCAGGACTTTATTAAATGCGGCAACATCCCCAAAGTGCTGAGAATATCAAATTAATTATAATATGTCCAGTTCGGTCTTTGTTTCAGGTCACTTTGTGCTTTATTTATGCAGGATCTGGGGATCTGGCTGCTCTCGGGATTTTAGAGGATGGGTTCAAGCATGATCTTGAGGTATAAATTGCATGTAACTTAACACCTTCGGGGTAAGCTTTCATGATACTTATGGCTTTCATTTGTTCTTTTAAATGGTTCCTCAGCTGGAGAAGGCGAAGGAGCTGGTGCGAGATTCCATTCATGCAGGCATCATGAGTGATCTCGGCTCCGGCAACAACATCGACATCTGTGTCATCACCAAGCAAGGAGTGGACTACATCAGACCCTTCCAGGAGTCTGAGTACAAAGATACCAGGTATATTAGCTCAGGTTACAGACAGATGGATGGAACAGAGATGCAACAGACATCACTCTGTCAGTGTGTAGTTATTTCTTTCAGGTGTTGATTGAGGCAAATAAAAAAGCTGGATAGTTTTATACATATATATATATATATATATATATATATATATATATATATATATATATATATATATATATTAGGAAAGTCTGTTTCTGTTCTTTATCAATGAAGTTTGCATCAGTTCAACCATATTGCTGAAGAATTTGGTCTAAATAACTTCCTCATTTAATTAGGACACAAATAAATAAAAAAAAATATAAAAAAGCTGGATTTATTTAAAGTAAGAATTATAACTGTCAAAATATTAAACAGGTCTTATATTTATGCTTCATTAGCTAATCTTTTGAAGAAAAAAAAGTCTGTTTTAGAATTTACAATTAATTTTGAAAGGTTCTGTTGCACTGCGACAGACAACCTGTCCAGGGTGTACCCTGCCTTCACCCATCAGTAGCCGGGTTAGGCTCTGGCACCCCCATGACCCCGCAAGGGACGAAACGATCAAGGAGATGAATGAATGAAAAAAGGTTCTGTTGCAAATAAATCCATATTTATGAAAATCTAACTATATTTTGTCTGTGTGTCTGTCTGCTTACCTTTGTTATAGGAAACCCAAATATAAATATCGTCCTGGCACCACACCAGTTTTGACGAAGAAAGTAGTCCCTTTAAAGCTGGAAGTTGTTGAGGAGACCCAGCAGCGGATGGATACAGTCTGAGCTGCAAAACATTGCACTCATAAGAAACCTCTCAGTTTCATCATTTTTGTTTTCCTTTTTTTAAATAGAATTCAACTGAAACATATTTGATCATGGTTTCTGTGCTACTGTAATGATGGATAATTCGGACACTATAAATTGACTGCAGGAGTTAAACTACAATTATCTTGTACACGCATTAAAAGCTTTTTATTAAAATTTCCTGTGATCAATATTGTCTTATTTTACGCAAACTCCCTGACACTCTATAAGCTTCAGAGCAGAACTACAGAAATATTTGCTCCATTATTATTTCATTTCTTAAATGGTATTCAGAAACGTTCTTATAGTTTAATAAGTTTTTTTTTTTCCTTTCGGTTTCCTAAAACCTGATGGCAGCATTTCTGCTTGGAGACGCTTTTCTATTGGTCCAGGTGATTTTTACGCATTTCTTTTGTTCAGAGTGCTATTCATAATGAGCTATAACTTTATTCAGTCAAAAATCTGGCAGCAAAATTAATTTTGGTCTGTCAGATACCGTGCATAGACTTCACGTAAATTTGTCGTTACTTTTTATGAGAGAGAGAAAGAAAAAAAAAGAAAGAAAGAAAAAGCTCCACAAACTGGTTTAAAGATTACTTTCACTTTCGGATTCTTTAACGCGTATGAGGAAATATTCTCCACGTCAGTCCTCTTCGTTGACTTAGGAATCTTAACTTTTTATTATTATAGGTTAGAAAACAACAGCTTTAGCATTTAAATTTGGGGTAATGGCGCTTGCAGCAGTCTGTGGTGATAAGTCCGTTTATGGACAGATTTTCTCTGGGAAACAGGCGCGTCTCTTCGACCGACCGAACCACTTTAGCTTTGGAACCAAAATCCAAGAATTTGCCGTTCCTGTTGGTAACGAGGTTTGTGTCATTTCATCAAATTAACTTTGTTGCAGAATTTGGGTTATTTGAACCCATCAATGTGGTGTGCGTCGTGTGTTTTTTACGCGTCACCTGTTTGTTTCTGTTTCACTGAAAAACGTATTCATGCTTTGATCAAATGATATTAAGATTCCAAACTGTAAAGCATTTTTTCTATTCTTTTTCTCATTTTGTTGCTCTTGCGGGATAGCCTTCAAGCTTCCTCGGAACCTGTAACCGGGAGGAAGGTGTGCGTATCGAACTGGACCATGGAACCACCACGCTGGCCTTCAAGTTCAGACACGGAGTCATCGTGGCTGTGGACTCCAGAGCTTCAGCTGGAAACTACTTAGGTGAAAATTACTTAAAACATGACATGCAGGCTCGACATATGATCTATGTCTATAATAGCTATTGCTCTTTGATTCACACAGTGAATGTGATTTTACTCTGATAAGTTAAAATCTTGATACTTGAGTTAGAACTGAGAATAAATTCCCAAATGATATTATATATATATATATATATATATTTACAGACGTGGACAAAATTGTTGGTACCCCTCAGTTAAAGAAAGGCAAAACCCACAATTCTCACTGAAATCCCTCAAAACTTCCAAAAGTAACAATAAATAAAACACCTGTGATGTCAATTAAAGGACACACCTGAGTTAATCATGTCACTCTGGTCAAATAGTTTTCAATCTTTCATTGAGGTACCATCATTTTTGTCCAGGCCTGTTTCATTAGTTTGTTTTTTAAATAATTATGTTAATCAACAATTCAAAATTGATGGCTGATTTTGATTGTTTAATTTTCAATAAATCTTAATTTATTGTTACCTTTGTAAGTTTCAAGTGATTTCAGTGAGAATTGTGGGTTTGTCCTTCTTTAACTGAGGGGTACCAACACTTTTGTCCACCACTGTATATATTTACCTTGGTTCAGTCTTAAGTTTTTTTTTATTTTTTCCTACCATGTACTATAGCATCCAATGATGCCAACAAGGTGATAGAGATCAACCCTTACCTGCTGGGCACCATGTCAGGCAGTGCGGCAGACTGTCAGTACTGGGAGAGACTCCTCGCCAAAGAGTGCCGGTCAGTTTGCAGAATAACACTCCTTTTTATAAAATTCATGCATTAATTATGTCAGCCTCCCCTAAAACATTATGGTCAAATCTCATTCTGACCTGACTATGAACACATCAGCTGCACAAATCAGATTTTTTTTAACCACAAAGAAGGAAATAGGTTAGTCCACTAATTTAAAAAAAAAAAAAAGTTACCTAAACCAGTACCATCTGTGCAGTACATGCTTGACAGTCCTGTCTGTCTGTCACTCTTTTTAAATGAATAATGTTAATAATTGTGTGATTGCTTAGTCAGCATTCACACTGTGATTCTCCTGCTCCTTTCCGTACGTTTTTCGGCACGTAAAAACTCAATCACACTTTCAGCGATTTCAGCAATCTTAGTATCAATACGTTCAGCTTGTTTAGGACATTAATGATTGTAATTTTGGTATTCATAAATCTTTTTTTTTTTTTTTTTTTTT
>NC_050522.1:12835712-12836516 GCF_002922805.2 Oryzias melastigma
AATGAGACAGTTCAAATTTAAACATTTTAAGCCGATTAGCAACAATGTCTTAAAATATATTTATGGAATATTTATTAATCTTTCATAGTACTTTTCAAGAAAATTATAGTTTAGCTAATATTTTAGGAACATGCTAACATTTCTGGCTAATTTGTTATCTACTGAGGTTTTCATCGGCTAATTTGGAATTTAGCAGATATTTTAACAGCATGCTAATGTTTTTGGCTAACTTGTTATCTACTGAGGTTTTTTTTGGTATGTACCTTGATTTTCATAGACTAATTTTTAATTTAATTAATATTTTAGGACGTTTGGCTATTTTTTTTTAATCTACTGAGGTTTTTTATAGGCTATTTTAGCTTCTATTTCAGCAACATATTAACATTTTTGGCATATTCGTTATTTGCTGAGTTTTTTTATGGACTAATTTGGAGTTTAGCTAATATTTTAGAAACATGCTAACGTTTTGGGCTAATTTGTTCTACTGGTTTTTTTGGGCTAATTTGGAGTTTAGCTAATGTTTTAACAACATGCTAACGTTTTTCGGCTATTTTTCGTTTTTTTAATCTACATAGATTTTTCAAGACTAATTTTGAATTTAGCTAATAGTCTATTAGAAAACATGCTAACGTTTTTGGCTATTTTTTAATCTACTGAGGTTTTTATAAAATTATTTTGAGCTTATTTAATATTTTAGCAAGATAACTTTTTGTTTGGCAAATTTGTTATCTACTGAGGTTTATATATACTATTTTAGAGTTTAGCTTCTTTCAGCAACAGGCTAACGTTTTGGGCTAATTTGTT
>NC_050522.1:12836705-12838491 GCF_002922805.2 Oryzias melastigma
TTTTTTTTTTTTTTTTAGCTTTTTTATCTACTTAAGTTTTAATAGGCTTATTTACAGTTTAGCTTTTATTTCATCAACAGGCTAGTGTTTTGGACTATTTTAGTTACTTTGAGCAAAAATTAAGCCTTTTGGCTAATTTGAAATCTACTAAGGTTTTTTGGGCTAATTTGGAGTGTAGCTCATATTTAAGCAACACACTAAATGTTTTTGCAAAATTGGCATGTATTAGAGATTTTTAAGCAATTTTACTACAAATATTTCAGAAATGTAGGTAAACTTCAGCGTTCTTTCAAATGACAACATTTCCAGTCTCTTAGCATATAACACTTTGCTAGCTTTTGCATTTTCAGCAAATCCCTTCAGCAATTAAAGTAAATTAAGTCACCATTTTCAGCAAAAAGCTTCAGCAGTTTCAGCAACTACTTTCAACAAAAAACATTCACATTAGCATTTTTGCAGATAATGCAACTTTCCTAATTTACTTTTATTTTGAATACAGATTATTAAATAGGAAAATAAAGTGTTCTACGGGGCGGCCGTGGTGCAGCGGAAGGGAGGTCGATTCCTAATAGGAAGATTGAGGGTTCATTTTCCGCCTTGCCCACCCATGTGTCAAAGTGTCCCTGGGCCCACATTGCATTAGGTGGGAGGTTGGCACCAGTGTTCAGCAGCAGAGCCACCACCAGTGTGTGAATGTGTGAATGGGTCAGTGATTGTAAAGCGCTTTGGGCCTTCGAGGAAGGTAGAAAAGCGCTATTCAAGTATACGCCATTTACCATTTCATTTTTCTTCCGTAAGACTGTACAAACTGAGGAACAACCACCGCATTTCTGTGGCTGCTGCCTCCAAGCTGCTGTCCAACATGATGCTTGGCTACAGAGGGATGGGTCTCTCTATGGGGAGCATGATCTGTGGATGGGATAAAGAGGTGAGCTGTCCACAACACCATTTTCAGAACCATTTTGTCTTCTGATATATGAATTCAGAAATGAAAAAAAACACAAATTCATTATGTATTTGGGTTTATAAACAATAAAGTCAGATTTTGCAATAATCACACAAAGGAAATAAAAATGCAACACACAAGGGTAAGTAAAGGTAAAGCAGGTGAGATGCTGGCATAATTTCTTACAAAAAAAAGAAAGAAAATCCTCTGTGCTTTTCATGTTAGTTCATGTTATGTTAATGTACCATACAACAGAATCCCTAATATGTCATAAGTTTGGACCTCATGTTGCTGTTGTTTTCCATTCAAGACTGGGGTTACCCTGTGTGAGCTATGGTGCTTTGGGGTCTCATGTGACACTTGTCTCCTGCGTTTAATATACATTAGCACAGATATAAAACTACTAAATACAATTGGACATATTAGGAAGTGTGACTCTTCTCCTGAGAACACAGGTCGGGTTTTGCAACGGGCGTTTATTTTCTCTTCCGCACGTCATCCATCTTTGGTTACACTACGCGCCTTCGCTTTCATTACGCCGTGAAAACTATGAACAAAGCATAATAAAACATTTCAATAAACAAAAACTCCATAAAACAATACAAAGTAATACAAACAAAAAGCACAATAAATACCTTGTTTCCGAAATTTCAAAACCCATGAAAAACATAGAAAAATATATAATTTTAAGCTGCACTTACAGGAAGTGTGGGCTTTTCAAGGAAAAGACTACAAATGTTAAGCTGAGATGTCATTATTGTGTGAATGCATTCAATGCATTCACACTATAGTGTTTCTGTTTTTCTTTAAATATTATTATTGTGTGAATGCATTCAATGC
>NC_050522.1:12838514-12844904 GCF_002922805.2 Oryzias melastigma
AGTTAAGCTAACATATTAGCAACGTGTTAGCTTTTGTGGCTAATTTGGCAACTTTTTAGTTTTTTTTGGGCTAATTTCAAGTTAAGCTAACATATTAGCAACGTGTTAGCTTTTGTGGCTAATTTGGCAACTTTTTAGGTCTTTTGGGCTAATTTTGAGTTAAGCTAACATATTAGCAACGTGTTAGCTTTTTTGGCTAATTTGGCAACTTTTTAGGTTTTTTGTGCTAATTTTGAGTTAAGCTAACATATTAGCAACGTGTTAGCTTTTTTGGCTAATTTGACAACTACTCAGGTTTTTTTCAGTTCTTATGTAAATTTAAGTGATTTATGCAACTTTAGCATTATACAAATACTTTTGGCAATTCCAGCTAACAGATTTAGCATCTTCAGCAACCACATTCTGCAAATTGCATTCACACATGCATTATCGCAGGTAATGCAACTTTTCTAGTTTCATAACTGCTGTCATCCATTGGATCATCATTGTATTATCTTGTCTACAAGTATCTTGAAAAGTTGATGACTAGATAAATAAGACAATGATCAGATATTTAGTGTTTATGTAAATAGGCTCAGTGCCATATATAATTATGGACAAGAAAGAGAGTCGATTGACAAAATAGGTTCATTGGTCAAATACAGCAATCAATGTATGCATTAACAACTAATGGAAGTTTTGTTTGGTTCAACAGAGTTGCCTTAGTTGGTACTTTATAAATGAACTGAGTTGTTCTTACATCCTCAGGGTCCTGGTCTGTACTATGTGGATAGTAATGGGACTCGCCTGTCAGGTCGTATGTTTTCTACTGGCTGTGGGAACAGCTATGCTTATGGAGTGGTGGACAGCGGTTATGAAGAGGACATGACAGTGGAGGAGGCGTATGAGCTCGGCTGTCGGGGTATCGCTCACGCCACACACAGAGATGCATACTCCGGAGGATCGGTAAACAGTAAGTGATGAACCAGAATTTGTTATTTCAGCTTTCTGTGTTTAATTTATTCTTGACCAATTTTTTAAATCATACTGTTTACACTTTTTATATAAATTTCCTTAATTATTTAAATGTTAAATTTGCTCATTTGTAGGCTGTATTTTTGGATTGAAAGGAAGGTTAATCAAACAGAGTTTAATCCTCAGATGGCATTTTTTATTTCAATTTTTGTGTTGTTTTTAGACTATGTTATGCTTTTTATTGTATTGTATTCTATGTGTACATTGGATGTCTGCTTTTACTTTTTTTCTTTGCTCTAATTTTGAATTGTATTTCATATTACTGGGGGAGTTTAATATTATGACATTAATATTTATTTCTACAGATCAATCTGACTTGTTAAACTGATATAGTAAGCATAGGAATATATATATATATATATATATATATATATATATATATTCAGCTTATACATTTCTTTTTTGTGTGTTTGTATTTGTGCAGTGTACCACATGAGGGAAGATGGCTGGATAAAAGTGTGTAAAGAAGACGTGTCTAAGCTGATCCACCGCTACAGAGAGGGAATGTTCTGAGAATGACCTCAGAGTCCAGGATATCTCACTGTGGGCCACTGTCAGCTAATGATGCATCTTGAAAATATGTTAAAACTTGTTGCTCAAATTGTCTCTTCCTGCAAGTGTCTGTAGTTGATTACAGATTTTCTGGAGAAAAACAAAAACAAAATTGGTTATGCAAGACAGAATGTTTTTTGCTAATAAACCTTGTTATTACAGTAAATGAACTACTTTGTCCTGTGAAAACTAAACGAAAGAATTTCTTGATTTCTTGCTTTTCAAGTTTCATCTTAAAACATCACAACAGATGCAACAGTCTCTTTCAAGAGGTACAATGTATCTGTAATTAATAAGACCAATAAACAACAAAACATTCATTCATTCATTCATTTTCCTGACCGCTTCGTCCCTTTCGGGGTCGCGGGGGTGCCGGAGCCTAACCTGGCTACTGATGGGTGAAGGCGGGGTACACCCTGGACTGTCGCAGGGCCTCAATCACACACACATGCACTCACACATTCACACCTAGGGGCAATTTAGAGTCACCAATTAACCTATGAAGCATGTTTTTGGACGGTGGGAGGAAGCCGTAGTCCCTGGTGAAAACCCACGCATGCACGGGGAGAACATGCAAACTCCACACAGAAAGGTCCCAGCCGGGAGTCGAACCGGGGCCTTCTCGCTGTGAGGCAAGAGCGCTAACCACTGTGCCACCGTGCAGCCCAACGGACTCAGTATCGGCACATTCGGCAGATACACAAAATAAAATGACTCGGAATCTGATCGGGCTAAAAAAAACTGATCGGGACATCCCTAGAAGTAAGAGTAAAAAAATGATCGAAGCATAGCTAAAACATAAATAACTAGGTAATTTATCACATAAATCTTAAAAAATAAAAAATAAATTACCAATAAGTTTCTGTTTTTTGTAGAAACATAAACAGCAAGGTCTATGTGTAGCTTAGCTTTTATCCAAATTAATGTTTGTGCAAATCTAAAATTTATGATTGTTTATTAGCAATGCATAATTTAACATTTTACAGCATACATAATTTTTGTATCTTTCCATCTTTTTATGTTATAATTTTCTTTTGTGGAATTCCTTAATATTGCCTCAATATAACCCAAATATGGAATCCATGTGTAACAAAACAGGGGACACCAAAGTGTTTACTGAGCAAAGCCACATATGAATTACCGTATTTTCCGGACTATAAGTCGCGGTTTTTTTCATAGATTGAATGTCCCTGCGACTTATACTCCAGTGCGACTTATATACGAATTTTTAATGAGATGAGATATGGACCATAAGTCTAGAGTGCCCTCTTATGGTGATCTATGCAATTACTTTATTTACTTTAGTTATTCAGACGTGACACAGAGGACGAAGAATTTAACGGATTTAGTGATATGGAGTGAGATTGCGTGCAATTAATTACAGTAAAGATACAAAGTTGATGAGTTCTTGAGTCTATAGTTAAATAAAACTGTTATGTTATATAAATGCTACACCTTTTCATTTTTTTCATGATGCTAATATGTGAATATGTGTTGACACATATTCAGCCTGTTTTCTATTTACTTATGAATGTTATAACTTACCTTCCAGGATGATGTAATGTAGTTTTTTTCAACCAGTTTGTAAAATAAATTACTTGAAAAAAATGCGACTTATACTCCAGTGCGACTTATGTATGTTTTTTTCTTCTTAACTATGCATTTTTTGGCCCCTGCGACTTATACTCCGGTGCGACTTATAGTCCGAAAAATACGGTAATATATTTTACTATTTTGTAGTGTAATATACAAACTTGATTCATTGCTGTTGCACAATATTACTTTTTTGTAAAAAGTTTTTATGCTGTATTGTTCAGAACTAAATTACTCTTTATACTGTAGTTCTACAATTGTACATTTTACATGAGTATCTTTTTTTCCAGATGGAAACAATTCAAAAGAGGTCTCTTAGAAAAGAGTGTGTTGGATGCTGCAGCAATAACCACTGCCCATTTTGTTCTACGAAGTATTTCAAACCAACAGTTCATTAACGGTTCAAATTCATCTTCAAAGACACTTCACCTTAAAAAAAGGACAAATGTTAAACACTTCTAAAAGCAAAATATTTATTTTAGTAAAGTATAAGAATTTGATAGGATTTGTATGGAACTGAAAAAATAAGAGATACGCCCCAACCAGAAATTATGATTTTTTTAAATTTTATAATGTTTAATTTGAAAAATATATTTTTCCTTTCCTTTTATATATTTATAGCTGTGATTTATTTAACAGAAAACAGCTATTAGGTGGTTATAACTACTACAAGTATTGCCAGTTTTGTTTTTTTAAGCTTAATGTAACGGAGACTTCAGCTTTCTCACATGGAACACTGGGTTGATGCGCAGGGTGCGGGGCAGATCCAGCTTGACCGCCACAGGATTGACGCCCTTGATGATGGGATACGGGCTGATGTACTGAGGGATCATCTTCCTCGAGCTCCCTTTTAGTGGCACGTCAGTGGTGGAGAGCCAAACTCCATCTCCCACCCTGTAGTCAAGAGCAGCAGTTCTTCTGTGGTTGGCCACAGCGGTGAAGCGCTCCTGGTTCTGCAACAGCCACAGACGAGAACCCCTCCAGTGCGCTGGCATCTCCTCACGAAAGCAGCCGCACTGGAAGTGGAGACTGCCTGTTCCTAGTGTGGTAAAAGGGGCGGTTGGTGACCATATGCTGCCTGGAAAAATGAGTACCCTGTGGAGTTCAGAGAATTGAGAGTACTCTGTCCATGGAAGCTGGCTGGACCAAGTGCTGGGTTTTTTTTCCACACATAGCTCGTAACATTGTCTCCAAGTCCTGGTTAAAGCGCTCTACCTGGCCGTTGGTCTGAGGATGGAATCCAGAACCCAGACTGACCTTGATCCCGAGGAGTTTGCAGAATTCAGTCCAGAAGGTGGTGACGAACTGTGGTCCACGATCTGTTGTTAAGTCCAGGGGAAGACCATGCAACGGGAACACATGCCGAACTACCAGTACTGCTAGTTCCTTGGCTGATGGCAACTTTCGCAGGGGCACAGCATGAACCAGTTTAGAGAATCTGTCCACGATGGTGAGTATGACACCGTTACCTCTAAGGGGCGCCGCTCAGTGGACGCTTTCGCAGTGAACCTTGAACTGTCTTGTTCTTGGTTGTACTGAAAAACAATGAATTTCCCCCCAGGGATTAATAAAGTATCTTGATTGATTGATTGAGAACTGGGTAGTCCAGTGACAAAGTCCATGGCTATGTGGGACCAAGGTCTGGAGGGCACAGGTAGAGGCTGCAGGAGACCTGCAGGAGCAGTCCTGGGGGTCTTTACACTGGCACACACCGGGCACGAGGAGACGAATGCACTTATGTCCGAGGACATGGTAGGCCACCAAAACCTTTGAGCCACCAGGAAACCAGTTCTCGTAACCCCTGGATGCCACGCCAAACGAGATGAGTGACCCCACTTCAGAACTGCAGGACGAAGAGTGGCAGGTACAAGTAAACGACCAGCAGGACATCCATCAGGAACTTCAGCAACATCAGGAACTGAAGCTTAAATCTTGTGTCCCAGTGACCAACGAAAAGCTCCCAGCACCAGATGGGGAGGTACAATGTTGGCCGCCTCTGAAGAACCCTCAGTCTCCACCTATTGGAACTGACGTGGAAGGGCATTCAGTTTGATGTTTTTACTTCCTGGACGGTATGAAAGGGTGAACTTAAACCTGTCAAAGAACAAGGCCCATCGAACCTGGCGACGATTAAGGCGTTTGGCTGTTTGAATATACTCCAGGTTCTTATAGTCAGTCCACACACACAAAAGGTAGTTTAGCCCCCTCCAACCAGTGACGCCACTCCTCCAATGCCAATTTGACTGCCAACAGCTCTCTGTTCCCAATGTCATAGTTTCTCTCTGCAGGAGTGAGCTTGTAGGAGAAATACGCGCAGGGATGGACTTTGTTATCAGACGCCCTCTGTGACAAGACAGCCCCTACCCCAGACTCAGACACATCCACCTCCACAATGAGTTGTTTGGAGTGATCTGGTTGAGTCAGAATTGGGGCTGTAGAGAAACGTATTTTCAGCTCGGTAAACGTTTTATCGGCCCCCTCATTCCAGACAAAACGTACCTTTGCTGATGTAAGCCTATAGGGGTGCAGCCACGCCACTAAAGCCTCTGATGAAGTGCCGGTAGAAATTACCGAATCCCAAGAAGCGCTGGAGCTGTTTACGATCAGAAGGAACAGGTCACTCAAGAAGAGCTTTGACTTTAGCCCTGTCCATCTGCACGCTTCCAGGGGAAGGGGGGTTGTGTTTCCAGGGGTTTGCGTTTGTTTTATGTATTTTAACTGATTTTCTAACATGTGTTTTTAATGTAAGTTGATATTTTTTACTAGTGTATTTAACTGATGTTTTGAGGTTATTAGTTTGACAATTTTTAACACCTGTCCAGGCACTACAGATGAAAATTAACCTTTGGGGCTAATTCTGGCACATTGCAGCAATGCTTTTAGTGTGCACTGTCCCTGCAAAATTTAATTCAATTCAATTTTATTTTATTTATTTAGCCCAATATCACAAAAATAATTGCCTCATTGGGCTTCATACCGATAATTTTGTAGAAGCAGAAGGTCAGTCATAAAAGATAAACAATGGCTGATTGCTAAACTAAATAGACTAAGTAAAACTGGTTATCCCTGCCCTTAGGTCCTCCCTTCCAGTAAGGAAAAATTCCTAAAAAAAAAACCTGATTCAGGAAAAAAAGAAGAAACCTTAGGGATGCCCACATGAGGGAAGGAAATAGACTAACAAATAAACTATGGAGGCTGGAAAGAGCCAGTTTGAAATAAATATATACACCA
>NC_050522.1:12845004-12846009 GCF_002922805.2 Oryzias melastigma
TGTATTTTTTTTTTTTTTTTTACTTTATAACAAATAAATCCATAAACGTCCTCATTTGGTAACATGTTTATGGGTTTGCCTTGAAAATGTAAACAATATTGCTTTGTAACTGTGATATTAGCATTGTAAAAAAGACTCCTTCCGCTGTCCTTATTGCTTCTAAACATCTTTTTGCTCTACTCTTTTAGGTGAAAGTATCATTTCTGAACTTCCTGAACCCTCAGCATATTCCTGCATTTTTGTGTGGCCATCCTCAACACTTCTACTTCTAAGTTGCTAAATCCCACCTCAACATTCAGAAAAATACACTGGATTTATCGTTTCGTGAACATTAAGCAATTCTTTTATAAAATATAGCTTTTAAATGTTTCCAAAAATTGAAATATGATAGTGTTTATCTAACTATTGTGGATTATTTTAGTTTTGACTTCATCACTACATGTTCCTTTCAAAATAAAATACACCCAGTTTTAATAAGATCCTCCTACTGCAGAAGATTTATTTGAATAAAAAAATGAAAGAAATCTAAACCTGGACTTTTTTTATTTGTCGCACCTCATCTTTTTTCTCCTTAAACTTTTAATTATTAACATGATGTTGGTGTAAAATCCAAGATTAGAAAAAACTCATGTGAGTTCACTGACATGCTTAAAAATCAAAACATAAATAACTAAAACAAATTAATAAAAACTACAAACATTTTTTTAATTGTTTTTTTTAAATTGTTAACATTTTTCTTTAAAGAATGGAGGGATAAAAGTGCCACATGTAGCTCTGGAGCCTCAGATCTGCATAGAAAATAAAGACATTCCTAAAATCGGTTCAGCATTGGAGGAATCCCACTTTTTCCATATCTAATGCTGATACAATATTACAAATGCATCAACTTTTCTTTATAATTTAGTTCCTGTTTCAGTAGACGCCAGCTTTTAGGAAGAAGTGTAACTGGGTAAACTGTCCAGGATGTACCCTAAGATGACAGTCAGGACTGGCTACAGAAACCCA
>NC_050522.1:12846724-12847409 GCF_002922805.2 Oryzias melastigma
ATTCATTAAAAAAAACTCTGCACAATGGATTTTGTGCCTTTTTTTTCTACTAAACTCCAATAAAACCATAACCGACCTGCGAATGTCTGTCATTTTGATTAGTCCATTACCAAAAAAAATCAGAGAAAACAACCTTCAGATTGCAAAGACATGTTTTCAACAAAAAAGATCCGTCTGGGTAAGAAGTTTAATCAAACAGTGTTCTCAAGCTTTTGATACTGAGGCAGAGACTCTTTGCACACTGACACAAACAGCACGGCAGGATTGTCTCAGGCTTCCGTTAGATTCTGACAGGTGTGACTTCCAAAAAAAGTCATTTTTGACAAAAGACCAAGAAACTGAAAACTAATTGTCTTGACTAACCGTGATGGAAAATTTCAGAGTCCTAACTATTTAAAAACAGTTAAATATGTTTTCCTTAGATTTACAGTTTTTAAGTTGAAATCTCAGAAACAATTATCTATATCACCTCATTTTTAAAGATTTTTCCCCCCTTTTGTGTGGTTAACACTTGGTTTGTGTGACTGGGTCTACAGTTGGCCCAGATCACATGTGTTACTGATGGAAGATGCATTGTGAACTACAGGAACATTCTTGCTAATTGGTGGTTCAGCAAGCTGCTGTCAGCATCATCATCCTCCCCCATGACAACATCTGTCTTTGGACTGCATGCTAAACCCAACCT
>NC_050522.1:12847515-12950246 GCF_002922805.2 Oryzias melastigma
TTTGTCTTGTTTATGGTTAATGTTTAAAAATCAAGGTGGTGAAACTCCCTCTGAAATGAGATACAGCAAGTAGCATTGAAAGAATTTCAATAAAATAAAATTAAAATTTAGTAGACAAAATGATTAAAACTTACATTGATATCAGTGAAAATGTCAAGCTGGTGATTCTGTCTAAGTGCACAAAGCAAACTGCCAATTCATATTTTAGGTGAAGCAATTTGAAGACGGAAAACATACATCTTTAAACATATTGAAACTACCAACACAAAAACAAGGAAGTCCAAAAAGTTAATTCATGAATGAGAACACCAGGATAGTTGGTGAGAGTGAGGAGGATGCAGAGGTAAGGGTTGAATGGAGGCGGATGATTCTCTGTGGCAAACCGCTCAAGGGAACAGCCAAAAGATGAAGAAAAGAAGTGACAAATATGGTCAAAGGGAAGAACAGAAAATGTGACAAGCTGAGTCCTTATTTGCAACAAACAGAAAATTCATTTGGTGAAAACTCCTTTAAATTCCTCAATATTATTATTGATATGCTAAAAATGTAGATTATTGCTATTGTTATCTGCTATATACAGCCGTGGTGCAGCGGTAAGGCATGAGTCCGTATCATGACTGATAACCTGGTTCAGGTGTGTCCAGCCACAGGTGGCACTCGAGGCCCAGGGCTGCCTACCCCTAATCTAGATGAATGATCATCTGTGCTCCTGTCCTTGTCAGTGGACCTCGCCTCTGGCTCATCTCACAGCCTCAGCTGTCCCAGCTCCATCAGGATGTTACACTATTCAAACATGTAGTTGTAGAATTGAATAAACAAATCTTTTTTAACAGCCGTGGTACATTACCTGTGCGTCCTGGGAGAGTATTCCTCTTTCATGTGCACATCCCTGAGGTTTCTTCTTTTGTTTTTCCCAAAATCTGTTTTTTAAGGTTTTTTTTTTTACCGGTGTGAAGCCGAGTGACACAGTTGAATTGAATGAGCTATTCGTTCAGTTGCTGACTTTGAGTCCGGATAAACCTCTTTCACCATCATAACCAACAGCTGGAATGGAGCATTTGAGCAAAACGTTGTGCATTTTATCAAAGATCACTGTGGTCCATTTGATTTTTTTTTTAGCATTTTTTTTTTTTTTGCACTGTTTTTTGGGTCCAGAGCTTTTGTGAGAGCAGCAGGGGCAGAGCTACAGGGGAGCAGCAAAAAGCTTTGCCCTCCCCACTTGCCCCCTCAATTTTTGAGTCAATTTCAGTATCATTATTAACAAAAATTGACAAAAGAAAATGCTTCTTTAAGCATTAGTAACAGCTTTTCAACCAAAAAAAAGAAATCTTGCTGTTTTAGTACTAATGACATTAAAAAACAACAAGAAAAAGTTTGAAAGATGTACTTTTGATCCTTCTGATTGTAATGGCCTTCCACCCTTCCAAAGTCTATTGCCCCCTCCCAGCCCCCAAATATAAAAACTTCCAGCTCCTCCCCTGGTTAACAGACAGATCTTTCCATCTTTAGTGAAAAATTATTTAACATTTTCACCTAAAGGACACACCAGAAGAGCGGGACTTTGTTCTATCTGGAGCATCTTCTGGTTTACTCTAGATATGACATGGGCCTGGCATTTGGAATATTCCCAGAATGTTATAAAGTTAATGAACAGTGAAATGCTTTAATATTTCACACGCTGATGCTCATTAAAGGTTGAATTTACATAATTTCATCATTTGGTAAACAGTAGAGATTTTTTTCTGATGTTTTGATATATCCAGTTTCAAAGTTAACAGAGGGTGTAATGCCTTTGCTGCTCGACCAAAAACATCTGTCGACTTTTTTTCTGTTGAGTTTTATGGGTTCATGCATCAGTTTTTTAAATCATGTAAGACAAGAGAAAATATTTTCCAGGAACCACAATATTTTTTAATTGATATATTCTATTCTTGAGGGCAACTGGACTTTAAAAGTTCGACATTTTGCTGCTCATCCAAAAGTAGATCAACCTTGCAAAGCTCAGTTGCCCTAAAGAATAGAACCCTGCGATACCACGATTCTGTCCTAATTAGTCTTTTGGACTGATAGTTTGTATAAAAACACTAAAGCAAATTCACATATTCATGCACGAGGAGTAGATTTGAAAAAAGATGCCTTGAAAAAATCAGAGGACACCCTTACCTCTTCTTAGTTTGTCTACTTTTAACTTTTTTTTTTTTGCTTTTAAATTTGCACATTGTGTTTATTGTTACTGTCAAGTTTCCTTTTTTTTTAAAAAAAAAATCTTGTTTGTATGCTGGAGAACTTCTTTGACTGCGTTTCCATGGGAGACTAATAAATCTATTCTATCAAAACACAATCTTTTTCTCCTGAACTGTGACTCGGGTTTCAGACCAGGTCAAACTCGAGTCATTCGTCCAAACAGACAATTATTTCCAGTCCAATGATTCCAAATTCAGAAAAGTTCCAAAAACAAGCCAACTTCATTACAGTTCAGAAAAACAGGACTGATTAAGGCGCCGGTGGACAAATTGTGGGTTAAACAAGTGTAGGAGTCAGAGTGGAACAAAACTTAAAGGCAATGAAACGATGGCATCAAGAGACAAAGCCTGAAAAAAGTAAAAAGTTCATGATGAGGGTCAGCAAAAAGGAGATGTTCTTAAACCCAAATTGTCTTTTAAATCTCCACAGAAGAAGAAAGGACTCGATGCAAAATGTTCTGGTCAAAGGTTTAACTAGCGGCAATGAGATTAATTAAATGTTTTAGCTCAGTGAGTCAGAAGATGTTACATGTTCCACCCGAAGACTTTAATTGTTTGGGATAGAGGTGTCTCAGTAAGGCAGAGAAAAGGCTACACACCAATTGATGTTGTGATTTCATTGTGAAGTAGACATCTTTTAAAGTCACAGCACTGTGTGTGAAAAATGACGACAACACCACGAGTACATTTCAGAGAGCAGAGTGTCATTTCCCCGACTGTTTGCAATTTAAATGTTTGTTTTTCTGGGTGCAGACTCAGTCGAGGCTGAGCATAAATCTGCAGCACAGACAGGCTGAATGCATCACGGGAATATGGACTGCGTTCAGAACCACCGCTGAATGCTATGACTGTGGCTTATAGATCACAACATTAGAAACAATGACTACATGCTTACAAGCGGAGTAAATTGAAACGACTGCACATGCTGAGTACTTGTTTATTCAGCTATTGCTGAGCTCAGCAGCATGGACGGACTTGTCAAATTTGACAAAAGCATTTTTGTATTTATTGCGAATGATCCATTTTCCCCCTCAGAGATTTGTTCTTAGTCGATGTTAAAGGTTTTTTGATGGCTTGAAGGACTAGATTCAGTGGAGAAAACAAAAAAATGTTTCAAAATGACTGCTCAGAAGGAACTTTTACTACACAAAAAATGACTTTATACTTCAACTGGACTTAAAATGAAAATAGTAATATAATTATGATAATTTTACCCCAAATTGATAAGCACTTGAACTTGACACCTATATAAAAAAAGTGCTGTACATATAGAAATAAGAAACACAATAAATACACCCTCTTTATATACCAAAAAAAAAAACCCAGACTGAAAATCAACGTCCTTACATTTATGTATATACACACGCATGCACATACAAGCTGTTAAAAAAATGAAATATGAATAAATAAAAAGAGACTGACCTCCTGTCGGCTGGGCGTCTACATCCTGACCCAAGGAGCCAGAGCTAAGCAGAGCTTTGGCTAAGCTGATAAAAATGGCAACAATTGCAGACTAAAGATGTTTTTATGTTATCTACCTTCCAGTCTTAAGGTTTTGTAATCTGCATGTATCATAAATAAGGACTGAAATTTAAATAGCTGTCTTAAATGAATAACAATTTGTACTTTGCAGCTGACACTGAGCTTTAAAGCATAAATTGTCAACAGCTTAAACAAACGTTTGTAGCTAACAAATGGATCTAAATGATGCTATTTGTCTCAATTTGGAAAACCGCATTTGAAAAAAAGCCAACAAAAACAGCATGATATTCCATGCCTCTTACTTAAAAATATTATCACATACGCTGCAGTGTGGAAACGGAATGGATCAGACTTTCTAAAGGTTTTTGTGTGTGTTGAACCTAATTTTCAGCGTTACTTCTTTTAATCGAGCTGCCTGTGCTGCAATGCCTCCAGAATCTTTGAAGTACAAAACTCAGTGGCTTTAGAAAACATGCAAGCTGGACAAAAAAACTACCAGCTTCTGGGAATCAAACCATCCTTAGGCAAGGCAAAGTTTGAGCAAGAAACCACCAAATATTTCATGAAAACTTCTTTGAAAAGTCTTAAAAATCTTCGTTTTATTGTGCTGCCATGGAGAAATGCATTTTGTTACTGCAACAAGTTCATAGCACCTGCCAGCATCTTAGGCTTCTGAAAATTGAATATTTGAGCAAAAAGTGTTCTGCCAAAAATGATTGGACTCGCGCTGTGAATGGAGAAGTGGCCAAGATTTTATTTTCAAATATGCTACTTTTTCCTGTAACACTCAGGGATCAGCGGATGCGAATGAACCATGATTGCTGCAGAAACCAACTGCAGAGATGGAGACATTCTTTTTAAAAGTAAACCATGAGCACCACTTTAAAAAATAGTTTCTCACATTTTTATTTTAAAACCCAACATTTGGCTAAGATGAGAACATGCTCACTGAAGCGCTGAGTTGCTGAAACGCCTCAGCACACCGGCTCAGTGTCAGCTTTGTTACCGTCAGGCTTTGTTCCTCCACTATTTACCTTGGGTCGCCGCCTCACACAAAACGGCATCCCACAAGACGCAGAACCACAGCTGTGCTTGCACAGAAAAACAGACAGGCTGTGCGTCAGTGCAGCTTTCAACAGGAAGTTTTCTTTATTATACAACAATGCATCATGGTGACAATTCCCTCGCTCGCTTTTCGGCCTATTACAAACGCCGAACAGAAAACATTATGCTTATGAAACTTCATTTGCAACCTCATCACAAAACGCTCACACACACATATCTGTACACCATAGCTCATGTTCGGAGTCAGACGATATAACATTTATTTGGATGTAATGTGTTAAAGTTTTTCATCTATCTTGTTTGGCTGAGCCATCAGCGGCTGCAGATGGCAAATAAATCCCATTTATGTGTCCACTGCTTTGTAACATCAAGTATGGAGCAGAATACTAACAACTGTAAGTATGATGCTCAACTGCATCCTATGGGTGTTTGATGCATTTCTTTATACAAAGTTTGATCCTAATTATAAATGCAGTGATTCAAGTCAAGTTATGCTTTTGTAAAAATCCAGACTTTGCTGCAGGAAAAGGCTCACCATTCAAATGAAACTGAATAAAATATTTTTTTTTTTGGAAATTAATTAAGGGTATCTGTAACTAAAGATGGCATTCAATCTATACTTTGATTTTTTCTTTTTTTTAAATTTTGAAATGTCAAATATTTTATCTGGTCTTTCATTCTTAATTAATACAAAATCACATGAAAAAGCATTTTGTTGCTTTATTCTTTTTTTCATTTATTTTAGTTATTCAATGAATAATTTATTCAATAAATACATATACATGTTGGTTTCATAGTAAATTAAATACTTGGAAGCAGTTTAAACATTATTTTTTATTTACTAAAAATAAGAAAAAAAAAGTAACAAACATATGAACAAAAGAACAGTTATTAAACTGATATTTCCTTAAATTGATGACACAAAACATATTAAAAGCAAATGTAGGAAAGTAAAATATTGAGGACAAAATAGAAAATTCTATTGATTTAACAGCAGTTTTCGATTATATAAACCATAGTAATCACCTGGGAGCAGATTAGCATTTTTGGGATAAAAAAAAGGTTTAATCATTTAAGCGATTATATTCAAAACACCTAAAAAAGTGTTGATTGACGTCCAGCAGAAGTCTGGATCCTTCAGTGCTGCAGCCTAAAGTGCAGCTGTGGAGGTTCTGACACCTCAGGGCTGCAGAGTCGACAGTTCTGACCTTTAATGCTTTGAATGTTCAAGTCACAGCTGAAGACATCAGTGGAGATGTTAAGGATGCAGAACAGTCTCGATATCGGGGGACTGGCAGAAGACATCACTGCAGTGAGACTCACTGAGGCACATCTGGTTATCTTTCAGTTTCACAGGTACTGGTTCAGTGTTCATCACATACCTTCACTCGTGAGAAGTATTGCAGTCAGGCACTCTTCAAGGAGACAGAAGTCTTGCTGTCCTTCGCCACTGGAATGTGGAATCAGTGTAGACATGAACATCTCTCTGTGGTGAACGCTATCCTCCTGAAGCTCATGCGGGCATGTTGGAGGGGCCAGCTGGAAGAGAAGCTGCTGAACTTTGTGTCCTTCAACCCATCAGCTGGCGTTTAGGAGAAGCATGCCAGCACCGAGTTTAGTCTAAAAATGAGCATCCACCTGGGTAAGCTTCTGCCGCTCCAGAACCAGATGAAAACTGGGGCCTTTAAACCAAAAGATAAGCTGGAGTCCGAGAGTGCAGTTATGTGATGTTTAATCAAGAGTTCCTCAAGGTATAACAGAGTTTGGCTGGTCAGATCTTTGCATGTGCAGCGATGACTTTGTAATGAAATGCAAAACAACCTGAGGACTCTCCTGCTCACTTCAACATCCCTGATCTGCAAGTTTCAGTCATCTTTAAGATGCTTTATTGATTACAAATGTGAAAAATTTACATCCCAAGATCATAAATTAGATTAGAAATCTCACTAGGCTGTAAAAACTCTAAACTAAGTCACACAATTGTGAGAAACGTTGCAGTTTTGTCATTTTTTTCTGAATCACACTAAATTCCCTTGAACAGATCATAAAATTTGTGCCAAACTCATTTATTAGATTCTCTGGAAATAAACATGTTGCAGAGAAGCTTGTTTTTGTTTCCAATCTCAGCTATTTTAAAAGGTGGATGGACAGTTTCACATGTCTCACACTAATTGATGATTTTTTTTTAAGTCAAGAGCTTTTGCCAACAACATGTTACATTTTTAGAAATTATTAGTTTTTATTACTTTTTAATATGTTCTAAATTTATTTTGGAGATCCAGTCTTCTGCTTCTGTAAAATTACTTAAATGAAGCCAAGTAAGGCAATTGATTTGTGATATTGGGCTATATAGATACAATTTAATTGAATTAAAAAGCAAGCAAATATGTGTGAAAAGCAGCATATCTTGTGGATGGTGTTAAATATCCATAGCTGTTGGCTCAACGCTGCAATGCATGATGGTCTGATTTTCAGTTTTTGTGAGCTGCAAATCTAAAGGATGATAGAAAAAGAAAGAGTTACTGACAGAAACCCACAAAGAAACTCACTTGAAAGAGTTCATCATTGAACCCTTTAACTCTGGAGCTTTAGCTCCAGGGTATACTTTTGACTAATGAACTATGTTAATTGTTTACTCAATTAAAGTAATTCCAACAGATTCTGGAACAAAGAAAAACGTATTTTCGCCGTTATACAAAATGTTATATTTGTAATGTGTTTCATATTGATTTCTTAGCGTCAGAATCAGCTGATTCATGTAGCTCACATAAGCAGTCAAAGAGTAACACAGCATCCCGCCATTTATATAGGAAACTTTAAGCAATCCCACATTTCGCCGTGATTTTGAACTATATTCACATTACTTTTTTCTACATGACTCGTCTTCATACGATGGGTAAGCACTGGACTTTTTTTTTTTTAACTTTTGCTTTAGGCTTCCCGCGTTGTGTAACAAGTAGCCATTTGTTGTCACAATGAAGTTGTTTACAACACGGAGAAACTATTGTACACCAGGAAATGGGTTTTATTTTGAAAAATATAACGGATGCACTTTACGCTCCTGCATGACTTAGGTTGTTAATAGCCCTAACTTTGCAAAAAAGTGCTCCGGCTCATTACTCAATACTCTCGCTCAAAAATTTGATGCCAACGAAATGGATACGGAGCGCTGCAGAGGCTGGACCGGACTGGATGGTGTGTGAGTGCCTCTCGCACTTTTCAAGTTACATAAAGTCTCTGGTGTCCACTCCAGAGCCGGACCGGATGCAATGTGAGCCCGGGGTAACAAGAACATGTGGTATTTAGGGGTCGGTGTTGACATCTGTGGAATAAAAGGGTTAAACGAATCATTTCAAGAAGATTAAAACTGATCAATACATTGATTAAATTTGATGGTTTTTCAAAGTATTAGATAAACTGATTGTCAAAGCCGTCCTGATATAACTTTGTGCTTTGATTTTATAGGTGAAATCCAGAATATTGTTGTCACTAAAAAATCTTATTCATGCTAATCCATTCTATCCATTCAGGAGCCTGAAACTGTCGTCCAGCTCCTCATTTGCTCCTGTCAGGCTCCTAATTAATAAAAAATGACATAAACATCAGTAATGCTGACATGACAGAGTCTCAGGCACACCATTTATTAAAAAAATACTAATTAAAAGTAGAATAAATAGCATATAAACCCTCCCAAACATCAACAGTATCGTGTGCAGTGTCACCTTGACCTGAGACTGTGTGAATTATAAGCAAATGTTTTAATTACCTTGACAATGACATATTTATGTGTGTGCTACCTCTCCGGAGGAACAGATATTAAGATGCACATGTCATGCATCAGCCTTGGCCTGCTTCACATTCAGCTCATTCATACCTGCTCCGGTCCCTCAGCTCTCCGCTGGGACTCTGAGGCGGTTTAGATGTACGTCTGGTTAACTGCTGAGGGAGACGATGACCTTGATGTGTCTGCTTGCATTACTTTTCCACTGCATTACCAGCAAAGCGTGCTGTAACTCCATTAGAGACTCACACCTGTTTACAAGTCCCAGCACCAGCGTTGATAAATGAAATCAATACGCCGGCTTCTGTACAATTTCTCAGCTGCACCACGGTCCGCATGTTTTATATCAGCGAAGATCTTTACAGGGCAAAATGGATTATGAAGCACAAGGCAGATCTGCTTACTTGAAGGATGGGTAATTATGGGTGGTTGAGTGTGGTGTCGGAGTGCAGATCCTGTGAGCTGCAGACCACCTTCTGAAATTGTTACAGGAAGCTGAGAGGAAGCGCTGCTCCTCCTGATCAATCCCATCATGAAAGCTGGTAATGGCGTGGCGGGGCATCGTACAAGCTTCTCCAGACAACCTCATCTTTGTTTTCCTGAACCTCAAATCAAATCAGCAGCAGAAAAACACAAAGCCATCTATTTTCATTTGTTTTGCTTTTCATGAGTCTCCAGGTTTATTGGCACCATTAGACCTGTTTATTTTCCCCAAACCGTCCAGTAAAATCCATTTCTGAAACCATTTGAGACCAGAAATGTTCAGTAACATTTAATAGAGTTTCTGAATGTTCCATTATCAAAGTTCTAAACTTTTTTAAGACACAACTAAGGTTATATTGATGCACGATTTATTCAAAGGAAATGCCGCAGAAACTTTAATTCGGTCTTTGTGTTAGCCTTGGACTTGTTCAGAAACAGGTTGTATTAAACAACCAAAACAAAACACATTGATGTGAAATAAATGATTGAATATACATATTTTATTGAAAATCTTTACAAGAATGAATAAATTCTCATGAAAGGAATTCAGGGAAAAACAAGAAAAAGCATATGAACTTGAGCTGTGAGGACGAAACCACCAAGGACCCGGACGCAGCGCAGGATGAGAAGTTCCGGCGAAGCTTCAATCCAAAATGCAGTTCTAGGAACTCAATCCTGAGACCAAAAAAAGTTCAGAGTAAATACTACAAAAATCAACAACAAACCAACACGTTGTGACACAAAAGGTAGTCCTTAAACACAGATGAAATCATCAACACAAATGAGAGTGCGCTCCTCCAGGATGAATCAACATTACTTACTCCGTAACATTCGGGTACATTCTGCTTCAGACGGCTGAGCTTTTTGGTGCAGTGAGAAAGATGTAATCTTTGGCGCAAAAGCTGTTTGGTTCCTCATTTTCTTGAATGTTGTTTCATAAATGGAAACCTCTGAGTGTGGGTTCTGTATTATAGAAAGGTGTGTTCATTTGCACTTTGGGGTTTTGAGCACAAACAGAGAATGAGAGAAAAAAAAATAAGTGCTGAGATAACATGAATAGATTTTTCCTGTAATGGTTGAGGCTGCGTGTAGGTAATTGTGCTGCTGTTTCCATTATATTTTACCTTAAAAATATTATTTTTAAAATGCTGCCACATATATAGACTGTACATTCTGGTTCTCACCTGACTGTGGGTGCTACAATTAAAAAATATATACTTTTAAAGAGTAATTGATGACTTTACTTTAGTTATTGGTTAAAACTGTAACTACTTTACTCTTTTTTTTTCAATTTAAAAATGAATCCCCACTTGCCTTATTTGAAGACCATGGACTAGATCAGCCAACAATCAGCTCTTCTCTTTTTAAATCTCTCCTCACTCTAATCCACCTCTGAAATCTTTGTTCTTGCATGAGCAGGAGAGTAAAGAAAAATGACTGCAAACTAATTTATGCAGGTATCACTTCTTTCTTTCAGTATCTAAAGTTGCAAAAATCTCCAGAGAAATATCGAGGAAGAACAAAGTGTGAGTGACTTTAGTATAAGGGTTTATTTATGTTGTTTCACTGGGTTACTTTAAAACGATAAAATAAAAAGCATATTTTTATGCTGATGATACACATGTTTTTGCAATAAAACAAAAAAAGACCCGTTTCAGTTCTTGTTAATGTTAATGTTTGGTTGACTTTTACATTTTTAATAGGAGTTTTTGGAAACTGCTGCTGTTATTTTGACTCTACAAATAGCCTCTAAAAGTGTTGTTGCAGCAACACCTACAGAAACCAGTCCTGAATAAAGGCAAAAACATGTTTTTTTTTGTTTAAATGACATAAAGGAAGACTGGAATAAATGCTAACGTAGGTGTCATATTTTGAATTGTGATCTTACCAGGATTAAATAATGTTTTTGTTCTTTTGTTTTTTTATACAGTCATTTGATCATTTTGTGTTTTGTTTTTTCATTTTCTAATCAATTTCTGAGTTATTCTGCATCACAAACAAGAAGGAAAGCTCACTCAAAGACAGAGTAGTGAAGCTTTTCTTTATCAATAATAGCCATAGTTACCGAGAAGAGTTTGGAAAATAAGATGTGATGAAGGAAACGCGTATGGAGCAAACATAAAACTTGGTGTACCCCTAAAAGGTATAAGGAATGAAATGTCTAAATTGTAAAAATGTCCTCTTCCAAAAGAAAAATAGTCAAACTAATTTAAATATAAATGTACTTGGCAGTATTTTTGGCAGGTGCAAACTAAATTATATTTTTTTTAAGAAGTTGGAACAGGATGACTATGTCACAAAAACTAAAACAAAAACATTGCTGATAAAATAGTGACTTTTTTAATGATTGAGCTTACATACCAGCTGAAGCAAAGCTGTTTCCATGCAGGAAAATAGTTTGGTGGGGGATCAAAATGAATAGGATTCAGATATTACGTTTATTGACTTAAAAGAAACAAAGGGAAATATTCTGTTGTTACAGCCTCTGTCAGTGAAAGTCTGTTTCTGTTAAAGCCCTTCATCTATAAATGATGTGCTTCACAACCAGATGAAGATGAAGAGACTTGTTTCCAGCTGCGCCGAAGTAAAGATCTCCACCGGACACGCCGGATTCACGAGAAACGGCCTAATGAGACAACAAACGACACCTGAACCCCAAGAGCCCTCTTCCCATATTGGATATTCCTCTGATGTTGTATCAGGAGACAGTCAAATAATCAAAGATGAAAGAGGCGGAACAGAGGTGGCACAGGAGGGTCGCCTCAAGATTTACTTTACATTATGAGGTGGATTGAAGTTTTAAAGAAAGAAAATGGAGACTAGGTCTCCATCTGACTTCTGTTGCTTTTTGAGCATCTATAGATCTTTACTGTGCTGCATTGTGGGAATTTCTAAGCTGTCAGGATGGCTCTGCTTCTGTAGGAGGCAGGTCTGGCGAACATGCATTAATCAATAAATCGATTCTCTTCCCATCTTTGTCCTTTCCGACGAAGACATAGTCTGAATAAATGCTTTATTTGCCGCTTGACTTGCATGCATGCATAAGTTCTGAAATCACAATAAGAATCTAAACCGCTTAACGGAAATAATCTGCAGAATACAGAAATGCATCGGCTGAGAAATCACCTGGAAGACGTAAAGAGGGCGAGAGACTTCTTTATCTGCACTTGTAAGTCATATAACCTTTATAATGGAACACACAGGCCTGTGTTTTAGCAATCACCAGGCAGGCATAGACAGACCACTTAGTCCTGAATGACCTTTCCTTCTTTTTCTTTCTTTTTTTGTTGATTTTTGTAATCCTGAAGTGGAGGATAGTGCCACTTTTTTCTGGTGCCAAAAATCTGAATGTTCTGCAAATATTTGCCTTACTGCAGGATTGCAAGGTCTCCCAGCAACAGCCAATATCACAGGCAGGCTGATATTCATTAGTGCACACTGTAAAATAGAAGTATTTACCAAAGAAAAGCTAATTAGACTTGAGGAAAAATAACTCAAAGTAGCCTGACTAAACATGTGAGAAAGCTTAACAAACTAAAAAAAAATCTGTGGTTTGTAAGGAATCAAAATGATTAGATTCAACCAAAGTATTTTATCTTTTCCCTTCAAGGATATTAACTTCTTTTCAACTACTGTGTGGGGAGTGTCATCATCTGGGATTGCTTGAGCAAAATAGGTGGGAGTTTAACAAATATGTGTGAAATAAACAAGATAATAAAGAAGCAGCTAAATTAATGTGTTGACTTTTCAATTATGTTGATGTGATAAACCCTCCTTGAGGGAAGAGGTGTATTATTTGAAGAATAGAATGTCAAAATTCATGAATATCAGCATTTGAAAGAAGAATCTAAAGAATAGCAAAATCCCCTTTACTCATTAAAACACTGTTTGTGATATTTCTATAAAATGAATCCAACAACTGAAAGTAAAGACTCTTGTTTGGAGAATCCTGTAAAGAGATCTTCAAACTGCAGCTCCGGAGCCACATGTGGCTCTTTTACTCCTCTAAAGTGGCTCTCTGGCTGAAGAAAAATAAAATAATAGTATTTTTTACAAGAGTAAGAGTTACTAAATGAGTTTTTATTTAATAAAATTGGTTAAGTGTATATATTTATTGCTGAGGTACACCAGAAAAATGTTTTTACATCCATGTTGACCATGTTTGCTCCACACTTCCTCCAGAATTTCCATTATTGTAAAATGTTTGGTAAAAATGTCATCTTTTATAAGTTTAAAGCATGGTCTTATTCTACACAACAATAGCAAGTAGTTGTCCAAAAGGGGGTTAAAAAATATATATATTTGTATCTTTGTATACTTTGTCTTTTGGGTCATAAACCAAGGATTTCACTTTTATGTTCCGGTTAATTGCAGTAGTAAGTAACAAAAAAGATGATGGCTCACCAGACCTATAGCCATAGCATGATACAAATGTTTGTGCTTTTGTCTTTTTGTTGTGGAAGTAAATCAGCTGCAGTGGAATCTTCCTGTTTGGCACAGGGAGTCTTTTATTTTGGTAAGGCAGCATTCCATGTACAAAGACAATTCAAAGTGCTTTACATAAAATTAAATGAAACAATTACGAGAAGATTTGTGGATCCAGATCTGTGGAGCTTAGAAGCTGAATGCAGCTTAAATTAAACCTAAAAACAAATATAATTCATATTATTAAAAAAAGAAAGAATTCAAAGTAGTGTCAAATTGTTCTTAAGGATTTGAGTGGTAGGAAATACCACTGGGTGAGTATATTTTGGGTTTGTGCTCCTCTTCTTGCCAGTTTTCTTTTTTAATCGATCATTTAATTCGCTCCACCTCCTTCCTGGTCCAGGGGAGACACAGTCAGAGGTGGCCGTCTTTACAAAACCTTCACGTGTACATGCACTCACTGGAGATGAGCTTTTACAGATGCAAGTGCACACACCCACTCACACAGGCCCACACAATAAACTGCCCTGTGTATTGTTGCAGCAGAGGAAATAAGCTTAGAGTTTCATTACCGTTTGACCCTGGAACCTCGGGTAATGAACACACACAACAGATACGTGGCTTCATAAAACAATACCACACACGGACGTGCGTGCCCACCTTCACGCCAGAAGCTCCCACTTTAATCGGTTCTCCAAATGTTGTTTCCTTCCCTGCGGTGCTGAGCCAGTTTTTTCTATTTATGGAGGGGTGTTGAGCTGATGTTCGATGATCGGAAAGTGCCTCACTCCCATTGTGATTCTCCTTCAGGTCCCTGCGAGCGCAGCCGTGCATGTGTGCGGAGGCTGGCACAAATGCAAGGTAGACGTGGGACCGTCTGGGCACGGATGCGCACGTATGATTGTTTCTTGGTCTGTCGAGGTCTTTGCATATGTGTGTGTGTGAGAGTGGATGTGTTTAGAATGTGGATGCTGGGGATAAAACAGGAGCCAGCTACTAGAGAGCAGATGTGCTTTCAATAATGACTTAATAAAGATGCAGGGGAGCACCACAAGTCTCACTAATCTGCGCCTTGAAGTACCCAACTTCCTAGACAATGTGGAGTATACTTGTGCGAGAGAGTGTGTTAAACAGTTGGGGGGTTGTAATTGAATGCTTGCATTTGTTGTCGTTACAAGAACTCAAATACAGGAGTTCAAACGCTGCATGAGCCTGGCTCAAGGATGGATGGAAACACATAAGCTAAACTTCATTCTATATATTTAAAATTTCTGATGCATTTAATCACATTTTTGGAAGAAAAAGACTTAAAATACAATTGAAAAGAGTTAAAACATAAAGTGAGAACCAAGAGGAAAAAAAATCAATTTTAAAAAATGAGGCAGGTTGAATAAAAGTAGTCAAACTATTAAGCTAGATCTGCTAAAGAAACGAGTGTTGCAAGAGCATGAAGAAACCCTCCAGCTGAAGTACATTATTCGGGCTAATAACAAAATCAATGTTTAATTTGTGTGCTTTGCACGAGTAAATTGATTTTCATGTTGTATATTCACAATTTATCGTGACACTGGGATAAACACTGGATGAGAAGTCCTGCCGCTTTGGAAGCATTCAAGTGACAAAGCAAGATTTCATGTGGACCACAGTTCACATGAATATGACAAAATCTTTAATTATCCACAGCTGAAACGGATCTTTATTGAGAACAATCTACTGGGTAAGAGCCTCTTGTCGTCCCCTTGAAAAATCTAATATTGGATTTTAAATCCATAATGCAGTATCAGTAGCACATGGCTAATTACACAACAGAAGCTGCTTCTCAGCTGCTATCTGTTCATGTTTGACACAAGCTGGAGTGTTGGAGAAAAGGCCTGCAGCATCAAACTTGTGGCCTAATGTCATTTCGGTTTCAGCTCTATCTCTCCATGAGAAGAAGTAGCAGCTCTCCTCCCAGCTACACGGCCTATTTTAATGTATTTAAGCCACAGCATCCGTTGTTCTTTATGATTCCCAGCAGTAGATCAAGAACATAACATATCTGGTAAATTAAAAGCTTTGTTTCCTAATAGAATTGTTTTCACCACCAAGGGGGAAAAAAAGCTTTTTTAGAAATTGGAAAATATTTCTATGAGTCTTTGTCTTGTGCACGCGACTGCAGGTGCCAGTTTGGCATTTCATGTATTTCTGGCTGAAACCATGGTTTCAAACATGGAGGGGATTTTTTTTTCTTTCCAGATACTTCACATTGAATATTTTTGCTCAACAACTGACCAGAATCTTTTCTTCAGAGCTCTGTAATTAACCTAATCAGGGAGGTTGTTGTTGGAGCATGTCATCTGGTATATTTTTTATTTATTTTTTTATTAAACAGGGTGGACACCTGTTTACCAATCCAAAGCTACTACCTACAATGGCAATGTGTTGTTGCAGACACTCCTCCAACATCTGTCAGAAACTCAGCACAGACCTCCACCTCCAAGGCCTTGTTGCTGCACTATGACCTATATTTGTTAGATTTTTTTGTTTTATTTTTAGTTTATTTTAAACTAGAAAGGTACAATAAACAGAAGTGAAATGTTGAAAAACGGCATTCACAGTTCAAAAAGGGTTTTGAATGAAGTTAGAGTATTTATCAAGTCCAAGACCTTCTTTTTTAATTTTTTTTTTACTTAATTCAAGTTCCAAAACCACGAGAACCAATAATCACAATTTAACAAAGAGAAAGTAAAAAACCAAAAACTAAAACATTAAAAGTTACATCGACTTAGCTCCTCCCACCCGCATTGAGCTCAGCTAGTTTATGAACACATTTTCTTCCATATACATTAAGCATCATATCTAACGCGTATCAAAAAAGACAGTAGAACGGATTCGATACGTGTCAAAAAGCCAAGAGGACCTGGTTGCAGACAAGATGGCTTCTAAAAATCATTAGCCAGAAATGGAAATTCCACAAGATTTCAGAGTTGTAGCCACTTTTATTAAAACTTTTTGGATATGAATTAACAGTTTAGTGTTCAGAATTAGCTTAAAAAGTATCAAAAAGAGGGTAAATGCTTTATTAATTTCAAAAATGACATTAACAAAAGTGTTTAGATTTGTAAAACTGTTAAGACTTTTACATTTAAGCTCCAGACCAGTGTTGATTGTACCGCAGTTAGCTTCGATCCTTTAACTCGATCAACATGAATCAGCTTAATCTGTTGCAGAGAAAAGCGGCTTTGCACCAGAATATAACACTTTATATCAGTAATGCGTTGTATATCAGTGAAAAGCCATTTTAAAGTGTTGTATACCAGTGCAAAGCCGCTTTTCTCTGCAGATTGGCGAATCTACGTTGATCAGGTAAGGAGTACCAGTGTGTCAAAGAGCATTGTAGATTTTGACAGAGACCTCAAGTGTTAAAAATGTAAAGCTTAAAACATCTGACTGAAATGTGCAGCAGCTGGGGTGGGGGGATGATGTCCCGGTTTTGGACTTCCTTCCGGTTAATGATTTTCAGCCGCCATCTTGTTTGCAACCATGCCCTCTTCCAAAAAAACGTGTTGATGGTGGTGTGAACACAGAATGACACCAGGCTTGGCAGATTTATTTACAAGAGTTGAACATTTCTCCCAATAGTGTCACCTAAATATATTTGTTTCTTCTTTATCGTGCAATTTTTGGCTTGTGTGACTTGCGCTACTCAAAGTCTAAACTTAAGTGTAGCTTCTTTGTAACAGTTTGCAGCTTGAATCACAAAAATAGCGTATTTTTCCATCAGAAACATTTGACCTAATAGTTGACTTTTCTTTGTTGTTCTAAGATCTGGATTTCAAACTATCCTTAAAATTAACATTAATTTATATTAAAATGTCATATTTTAAGATGAAATATTTGACCAAATTAAGATTAATTTGTAAAATATTAGAGAAAAATTAATGGTTGAAAAGTTCACGTAAAGTACAAACCTCATCTTGCATTCTTTTATGTAGAGTTGTATGTAAATATGTGCACATCCCTGTAAACATGAGACTAATAAAAGCAAAAGATGTCTGGATGTGACCTGTAATTTGTCTCTTTGAGGGTCCTCAGTATGTCTGACTTTTCTCAGCCTCTCATCACCATTGATTGCCCGCTTCTGCTTACTTGTTGTCTGAACTATAAATACTCACCTGGGTCTTCAGCTCCCTCGCAGATCGTTTTTTTTCCCATCCTGCTCAGTGATCCGGCCTCTGAGAACCTCATTCTGAGTTCCTGTTGAGTATCAACCTGTTTATCCTGCCTCTGCACGGACTTCAGAGGTCTGCCTGGCCTGCTCTCTCTAGGTTTCATAACTCCTCTTTAAAGACTCATTTTTCACCCACTATTGATCATTCTTATTGGATTAAAGGAATAATGGACTAGATTTGTTTGCTTCCCTGGATCATTAAATTAGCACCCCAGCTGGTCTCTGCTATCCCTTCATCCATCCATTTCTCTATTCACATCCCATTTCTCAATGTTCATTCCAAGAAGAGACAAAGTTCTGAAATATTTAAAGTCCCACTCCAATACTCTGTTGATCTACTGTAAAAGCATTCCTAGTGATCTTTTAACTATAACAAAGCAGTTTTATTCAAATAAAATGTTTTCTAGCACAAAGTTTCTGCAGAGCGGCAGGAGTTCATCAGAAATTCACCTCTGAGTTATGAGGCAGGAATGTTAGCGAGGAGTACACTCACTCCCACTTCCCATCATCCATCTTTTTACAAGCTGTCTTGCTAGCTAACAGCTCCTCACAAATCCAACCGAACATACATGAATCTATTTGTCTGAAAGTTTATGCATCAGAGTTAAGTGGAGCAGCGAGCTTGTGACTTCCCGCCTGTAACATCTTTGTCACTGCTACAGACTTTTTTGAAAACAGCCTTTTTTTAGTCTTCTCCTGACTGGAGGATCTGGCTGCAGACATCAACGTCTGGAACCAGAAGTTCTTGACAGAAACAGGAAGTCCCTCCATATCACTCGAAAAATTGATTGCGTATTTTAAAGCTTCATAAACATTTTTTTCCTACAATTCTGAACACTTTTGGGTTTGGCTAAGTTGCATAATATCTTTTTCCGGCTGATGATGTAATCCGCCGTCTTGTCTGCAACCAGGTCCCTCTCACTCTTGATTCACAGCGATGAGAATAAAGATGTACTCAGAAATCCAATTTGAACCTTATTTTTATTTACTATGTTCTCCACTGTAAAAAAAAAAAATGCCCCAAAAACATGTAAAAATACCAAAAACACAATTTTAATCGAAGAAATCTGTAAACTAAAGCAGACTTCTGCACCAGCATCAGTTTCTAATCAGCCTAACTGTTGTGTCTGGTGCTGTGGGCTCACTCATTTCAACCAAGTAAATTTAGTATAAATTGTTTTGATTTTAATGCTATGGTGTCAACGAGTGTGTGGACAAGGGGGAGAAAGCAAAATAAGCAAATCCTAATGCAATTAGCAATTCACATTTTTCCCGAACAATTCATTTCCAGGGTTTTAGCACTTTTGGGAGATTGCAAAAATGCTTTAATTATAGCTTTTCTTCCTGATTTCCATTGTTTTTTTGTCCCTTCTGTGTTTCCATCATCTCACTGTACTCACCTGTTCACTTCAGGCTCTCTACTCCAGTGGCTCGTTTCTCTGCACGGTCCAACATTCTTCTGATGGCTGCTCACTTCTCTGTTTTTGACCACACTCTGTCTCTGTTTGTGTGGATTCCAGTCATTTGACGTGTATCTTCCTCTATCCATGTGATAAAAAATGTTCCATATCAATGTTACAACCTGTAAGAATATACATCTGTTTACATGTTTTGACTGAAGCCCTCATTCTAAAGAGTTTTCTTTTCTTTTGTGTCTTCTGTTGAACAAAGCCTGGCAGGTTCCGTGGTGGGAAGTGTAGCATTGAGTGGGCACACTTTGACTGTTCACATGATAGTGTTATTGATTTTATGTCTTCTCTAGCCTTCTGTTTAATAGTTTAAACGTGTTCCCAGCAGAAGCTCTGCTTTTATTCTCCGAGGTTCAGGCTTGGATGGTGGGGCCACTGTCACACTTCAATTTCCAGATGCCAACACAGTTGTGGTTTGCAATTTTGCCCCCCCTAAAGGCTTTTTATCAGAAATTTCAATATTTTCACAATTTTTGAATTTTTCCCGTTTTTTTAATTTTGCAATTTTTTCATATAAAATCTGCTTTATTTGTATTTTCTGGAGTTAAAAAACACATTTGTCACTTGTCAAGTTGGAAATCATTAAAATTTTTTAATAGCAACTAATTGATTCACTTCAATGGAAAAAAAAACTATTGCCTTTTTTTTAACTGTATATCAAAGAAACCTTGAAACCAAATGGGTTAACCCTTTAACACCAGAGCTCCATTGTAAATGTTTGATTTACTATAACTTCTTAACCGTTAATGCGATCAACGTCATTCCAGCAGATTCTGAGGTAGTAAAGCAGCATGATTGTTGAAAAGTTACAACATGTTAAAGATTTTAAGCGTCACTGGTGATGCCTTAGGTGTTAAAGGGTTCATTTCAGCAAAGCAGATTAGAAAGCTGAATAAAAACGTTCTGACATTCTCACATTAGAGGAATTAAAATGATATATTTAAGAAATGTAATCAAATACTAATGTAATCTTTGTCTTCGACCCTCTTTTAAGTGCTATTGTGGAGAGTAAACGCACTAAGTTCTGTCCAAGTTGCCCATCCACAGTGAGATAAGTAGCTTCTGAATGTAATGTGGAAGGTGAGTTGATTTCCAGTCTGTAGGTCAACAGCACCTGTGTCTGTGTTAACCCCTCAAGCGATTTGGTAGAAAGTTTTGTTTTTTTTGTAAATTTGATTTAGCTTCGGTTTGCGCCCTTTCTGACACATTCCTCTGCATTCACTCTGACTTGGAACAGTACACAAAAGCACTAGCTGTGCCCCCTTGAGGTCACATGTTTCATTTTCTCTCAATACTGCAAAAACACATTTTGTTCATCGATGATTGAACACTTTTCTGGATGATTCAAGAGGAGAGCAGAGATGAGAAAAGCTGCAGATGAAGAAAAATCAGACACTTGATCAAACTGACCTCATGTTTGTGTTGCAGAGCATCGAGACTTCAGTTTTTTTCTATTTTTTTGTGTCTGATGTGTTTGAGCCCTCAGGCATCAATATGAAAGTGTGAACTAACTCGCAATTCCAGTATTTACTGTTTAAAATATGAACTTTATGAAGGTGTTTATGAGCGACTTTAATTGTTTAGAACAGTATACATGTTAAATTGAGCATATTTGCTGTTCTAACTGTGTTTTCTTGAGTATAAATGTCTTCTGCAGTTGTTGTTTTTTAAGATTCAGCAAAAGTTTTCAGCTTTTCCGACTCTTTCAGTTATTGTATTAAAAATAAACTACAATTGACAGCTTCAGGTTGCTAAACGAAAGCAGCATGCCGTTTAAATAATAGGCGAATCAACACTCTTAGCACACACATAGAGCATCTTCTATTGTCTGGTGCGTAAGTCATTAGTATTCACCTCCTTCCAACAATAGCACAGAGCCGTCCGGCTCTTCACAAACCTGAAACAGCCTTGTAATGTAAATGAAATTCCGAGGAAAAAACACCAATTAATGCCGAGCAAAGTTCCGGGCTTTGGAGAGGATGATCAGATGCTGTTTGGTGTCAGGAGGGAGAGGAGGGGGGCACGGTGTGAATCAACAGTGGAAGGGAGATGAAGGCGCAAATATGGAGGGAAAAGAACTCCATGAAAGAGAAATAACAAATGAACTGCATAAGGGTGAGTAAAAAAAAGAAACTAAATACTCAGAGGGAGCAACTAAAGCAAGCTGGAAGTGAAAGAACAAACGAAGGAGAGAGAAAAGTGATGGACGGATGAAACGGGGAGGTATTTTGGGAGATGTTTGAGAGAGAGATGGAGCTCAGTGTCTTTTCAGCTCTTTAATGTTGTTGATTAAATCCAACAGTATTATTGCTCACTTGAAGTGCTGCGAGCAAAAGAAAAGACAGCTGATGGAAATGTGGGACGGAGAAAAAAATGAGTATATAGGAAGGATGAAGGGATTTACAGACTGAGAGAAGGCTGTAGGTCAAGGTGGACAGGGTGAGAGGAGTTATTAAAGGTGAAAGAGCGCTGTAGGCTACAGCGGGTCGGGGGATGAAGATGAAGAAGTGGCTGACAGTATGGCGAGGGGGGGAGGTAAAGATTTGACAAAGAGATAGAGGGGTGGAGGGCGGATGTTGAGGTCTTACCTTCAGAAGGCCAAAGCCGGAGAGAAGACAGACTGCCACGAAGAAAAAAAACGATGGAGCCAAACATGCGGCTGGACTGATACATGATCACATTATGCTGCCAGGTTGTTAAATCAGTCTGAGCGCTGGTTCCTGCTGCAGGCGTATTCTCTCACATGTCTGTGAGGCCGAGGGAAACAAGCTGAGAGGAGCGAAATTTCCCAAAGATAAAACGATCTGTGCAGTTTAAGCCTTTGACAGCTTTTTCTGTTCTATTTATCAATCCGAGTGTAAAATTGATACATTTTCGGTCATAAAGGTTTATAAAACCTGAACAAAGTTGTAGATATTTTGCTTTGTGGTTTTCAACCAATTAAATTAAAGATTTCTAAATGTAATTCGACAAAAAAGGAAGATGTGGTTTCATCCATCCAAGGGTAAACATTTCTTTTTAAGCATTAACATTTTTAAACCATTATCATTATGCATGAAAGGCTCAAGCTGTGCTGATGGATAACTGAAAGACATCAAGCGACTCGACTTAAGGTAAGCTTAAAGCTGTGAATATAAAATCCTTTATGGGCTGATCAAAAGCTAACATCTGCAAACATCTGGGTTTCTGCTGCAGATGAAACTGTTGCTTACTTTAATAAACCAAGAAACATGCAGGCTTTAAAGTCCCCCTATGACAATCTTTTTTATTAAAAAAATGTCCCCAGTAGTGTTTTAATTATGATTTTGAAGTTTTTAACCAAAATTCTGCAACCTAAATGTCTTAAAAAGCCATTTTTCATGTTGATCTGAAGCCTCTGTTTCCAAAATCTCCTCTGAGTGGGCGTGGCTTTTGGATCTAAGCTGAGTAGCTCCGTCCCTGATCCCTCACCTGTCTGATTATGATAGCTCAGTGTCTTTCTAGCGTAAATCACCACAGCTACATAAAAATGTCAAGCAATATCTGTAATGTTTTGATGAGGATGTCCGCTCGGAAGAGGAAGTGAAGATCTTCATGGACAGAACTTCCTCCAAAAGTCTGATTCTTTCTCCTTCCAGTTCACCAAAGACTCTTTGAGCTAATTCTCCAATGTTTATTGATGTTCCTGTGATCAATACATTCAATCATTGGTTTCTCAGAGTTCTTGATAAAATAATGAAAGCTAACATCAAAATTCTCTTTCATTGATTTACAATCCTTTCCAACTGCGGTCAAATGAGCCGCCGTTCACATTTCCGTGGTCACATCAAGAAGCTCTGTGGAGTCTGGTGGAGATTTTCCAGCGTTCTCAGTCCTGCTACAGTAAGTATTGGATGAAACTCACAAAAAAATCCAGTGATGCTGATTTGACCACAGAAATGTGAACGGCGGCTCATTTGACTGCAGTCGGTGTGAAGATACCATCTTCTCTTCTCCAGAAACCTGAACTAGACACGCTAGGAACAGATGAGGGTTTAGTGAATGTGCAGCAGAGCTGTTGGTGGAAAGAAGATCATTCATTCAAACAGAGCCTGCCTGTAACAGTTTGATTGACAGCAGTTTAAAAGGAGAAATACTTGGAAATGCAAAAATGAAATGATTTCTTATTAAATTGGTTCTCTTTCATAAGAAAAATTCCACACATACATGTTAAAAACTCAAAAACAGCGTTTTTTGGATATTTACAATCTATTATAATATAACAAAATCCTTTTTCATTACACATATGCGCAAAACATTATCACAATTCTTGAAATATGTATAAAAAAAACACAATTTCACAACAACAATTTTCCATGAAATCACAATAATGCCAATAAACTCAAACCAACTCATGTAACAAGTCATTTAAAAGCGACTGATGTGAACAATACTTTGATTTACAGCAGATAGGTTCAGATTTCTGCCACAGTACTAGTGCTAATCATCAAAGGAGACGTCGGCGTCTTATTCAGGCCATGGAACGGGAATCTACGTGGGGGCGACTACGGATGAAGCAACTTTGGGAAATCTGGGTTGTTGATTTTACAGTTAAACTGTGGATCCAACAATTCTGCATGACACACTCAATTTTTGATGAACTGGGTGATGCTTTGGGACCTCTTGTGGCACCTGGTTGTTGGTCACGCGACTCATTTAATTCAAAAAGTGTTTCCATTGCAGTTTTGCAAAAGATTTTAATTCGATATGCCTCAAAAACCACCTCCTCCAAATACAAAAATGCAGCTAAAGATGGTTGAATTCTTTATTCAAGAGTCTGTATTTTTTTAAGTTGTAAATTAGAGTTCAACCAGGATCACAACATACAAAAGAGTTCTTTACTTGTACTAGAAAAAGATTCAACTAGCTTTCCTAAAATCATTACAGAAAAAAAATCCTTTCCATCTAAGAAATGTTTTCACAGTTTTGTTCACCCAAGCTTACCAAACACTGAGGGTTATACAAGAGGGTAAGTAGAAGGTTCAAGAGCGGAAGATGTTTTGTGTTGTTCCCTATAACCAAGAGCTCAAAAGTTTAGACAGAGTTCATCCTTTAATGGATGTTCAGCATAAAGTGTGCTACCAAAGTCTTTCATATTGTCCTCAAATTTATGAACCTTTCAACACTGCTGTGGCAAAAATGAGCCACAAATCACATTAAATGTTTAATCAATTACAAAAAGTCATTAGTTACTGATGACTGCTAATAAATCTTGATGGAGCACAATATGAAAGCATTTATGTTAGCATTTTGCTTGTTAAAATGTTATAATTTTTAAATTTCTGCTGTACTGAATTTATGTACTGTGAGCTAAGAATTATTGTATTTTTCCCTTGTTTGTTCCGTAGTGATAGAAATGCGAGTGTTTGAATCAAATGTTCAATAAATAGTAAAATCCCTTATGATGATTTTAGGTTGATAAAATCTGACAAATGTTTTGGGATTGGTAAAAGTTGTTGATTTTAAAAGTAGCTTTGTGTGACATGAGAATGCATTATACTAGACTATTACAGCCATGTTACAGTCAGGATATTCTAATTCAAATTTAGAGTTTCTGCAAAATTACTTTAAACCTACAATACATCCAAAATGACTGGGAAATTAAACAATAAATATATATTTCTTATTTAACTCATAAATATTTAATGTTGATTAATTAAAATGTTGAAATTGACAATAATGATTATCAAAAGAGCTGAAATTGAACAGTAATTTATCTACTTATTGATGTTTTTCTTTTTTTTTGTCAGCTGTGTAGCTCTCCTTTCATTTCTTGACATTTTCAGCTTTGAGCTTGTGTCCACAACATGGTGAGATAGATATTTTGTGGGTGAGCTTGAGAGCTCAAAGTGTGATCGCTGAGAACCCCGCAGACTGAAACAGTAAATGACTGGACACCTCCTGCTGCTGAGAAGTGTTGTACTTTTATCACTGTTGGAGGTGAAGCTTGTTTTGAGTTGTGGAGCCAACACTGATGCAAGTCAGAATGCTCTTTTTGTTTCTTCGCTATGTGTTATTCCTTTATATTATAAAAAATACAACAAATTTCTATCAGGACAAAACTGATGGAGGAAAGAGAAACCTCAGAAACGCCTTGTCGGTGTCACATGTTGAAATGTTTATGTTGCAGCTGTCACATATAACAGACTCTTCACTAAGTGAGCTTCTATAAATGATAAATGAAGGCATGCTTTTATGACAGTGAATGCTCAGGCAGATGAGAGCATCGATTATTTAGCGTCAAATAATGGATTTAGCTTAAAAAAATTCCCAAAACACAGTGAAGCAAACTAAGCAGAAAACAGGGCTCTTTCAAAGAGATGAAATCGAATAACTTGAGAAAAAGAAAGCTGTATGACACCAGGTTGAAAAATTAAAACTTTTGTAAATTAAGGAATTGTATCATTTTAGAGTTAAATCTGAGTTAGGGACATTTATCCAGACATTCATGTTCAACAAAAAAATAAATAAATAAATAAAAATTAGATCAAGATAAACTATTGCCCCCTCATTTGCCAATTTTCTGACTGTTAGACGTTGCCAGCACCGGCTTTTGGTTTATAGCACAGCTCTAAATGTCCGTTAACCAACTTCTCTGGCTCAACAAGTGAGAAACTACTTTTATTTTTGTGCAGAAAATAGTTGGACTCTGCCAAGAAATGAAAAAACAAATAAATGAAAATCATGACAGTTTAATTAAATTTAAAACAAACACCTGGAAAAAGCTGATGAAACAAACTGATTACACAAATATTTTTGAGCTTCATCAGTTTACGTTTCACATAATCAGTCTGCCTTCATTCAGCCAGTTTTTTGACAGTGCCCCTAAAGCCTGCTATATATGTTCCATTTTCCTGCCAGGTTCCTGCAGTCGTCTTTGATCTCTGTAATCGTTGGTTTCCCTGTTTGTTTGTTTTTTATTATTATTTTTTGCCTCTGGCTTCCATAATCTGGGACATGACAAGCTTTCCTAACATTTGCATTTGCTGATTCTTCATCCAAAACTGCAAAAGTGGATGAAAAGTCATTAGAAGTTGCATCAATAAGATGCATGAAATCTGCGTTTAAGTCCATTACAGAGACGAACTGAAGACTGTGTGGAAGTAAATAAGAAAAGTCAACTTTCGTATTGGTTTGTGGAGTTTAAATCACACAGCTCTTCCAGTGAAAGCTTCAGAGAGCTTAACTAACAACTGCAAGCTTTGCTGTTAGAGCTTATGCTAATGTTGTCTCCTTTTGCTTGATTCTGATTGGGTTACCGGGTGTCTGAAAAAAATGCAAATGTGAATTAAAGGGACTTTTTGTTGCCATTAGAGAACATTATCTTGAACATTATCTTAATGACCAGGAATAATAAACATGAACGTTTGCCGTAGCAAGTGGTCTAATCGTATAAACTTTTCACACAATGAAATTAATAAAAATAAATAGTTTTTATTTTTTACTCTGCCACACTTTCGCTAAAAACTGTTTAAATCCAGGAAAAAAGCTTCTAAAAAGTTGTAAATTTCAGACATTATTCCGACCACTTTGTCCGTTCCCTTGTGCCTTAGTCACAACTGCCCTTACGGGTGGAAACAGGCTATTTGAGGGGCAAAAAATGGGCAAACCTGTAAGCAACATGTGTAACGAAGTTAATTATGCTCTGACAGCAATTTTATTTCAGTTTATTTTAGTTATTGTGTGAATTTGTCGTTTTTTAGCATTTTATTTTGAAAAACCGGATGTGCGCACGGCGCCTGCTAGTGTTGAGCTAGGTGGCCACACCCCCGCCCTCCCAGAGCAAAGAGAGCTGCAGAGGGTAAGCCATGTTTTGCTGAACGTCTCTAACATGCTGTTTCGGTCTGTTATTCAAGTAACTGTTACAAAAAATATAACTATTTTTTTGCCTAGTTTTGTGTTCATGTATGTTAAGTTTTGTGCATTTTGTACAAGTGGAAAATTTCTTTTGGCTAGCAAACAGGTGCACGTAGCATATGAAAGACTGTCGTGGAAAAGCAGCCATTTTTATTTTGTTTTTGTAGGGAGCCAGATGTGTCACTGCTGGTGGAAACAAATGGTACATTTTTGTTTTATGCCTGTTACAGGTATGTGTATTTAATTTAGACATGTAGAGCATTTCATTTTTGTAATTCACCTCTATAACTTTACATGTTTTATTCATTACTTTTTTTGTTCATACAAAGTTGAATATATTAGTTATTAGAGTTGACTGAATTTAATTTCTGGAAAATAAATAAACTTATTATTTTTGGCCCCTTGCCTCGCTGAGAAAAGAGAGCTGCAGAGGGGAGCCAGATGTGTCACTGCTGGTGGAAACAAATAGTAATTTTTGTTTTATGCCTGTTACAGACCAGAGTAAAGCTGTCAAACTACCCGGTGTCGTGAGTTTCTGTACGGACGGAGATGAAAGTCCACATTCGTTACACATGCATGAGATTTCAAGATTGTAGACAACTCTTGAATAACAGGTACGCATATATAAGGTAACACCTATCAGTGGGACGCAGGGATGTTGAACAGATTTTTTATTTTTACAAATTATACCAAGAAAGAAGTTCAACATTGGCCACCCGTATTTAAAAAACTACATTTTCTTTTTTGGACCTTCTCAGTTCTTCACTCGGGAATATTCAATGCATAGACATGTTGCATGTGTGTCACTTCCTCTGTCACGTGCTGGTGAATCGAGTGATATATATCAATGGTCCGGACCAACTGCAACCTTACACATCATCAGGTCGCAAGCCCCGTACTGATCTGGTTGAATACATATGGTACCTACACCAGAATCGCCATCCGGAAGCATCTCCGACTGGATGATATGTAAAGGTTTCTGGACGGCAGTCGTCCATATTAACTGCTGCCAGCCGCCTAGCTCAGGGGTGTATTAAAACAGGCCGTTTGGACACCTGACTGCTACCATCTACATTCATGACCACAACATGTATAAATGTCTCCCCATCACATGGTGGCAGTTGTTTTTGCTGATTTGTTGGGACCATTGTCCTGCTGGACCTCCTAAGGTCATGAACTGATGGAAAACATCTTCTTTAAGGACTTTCTGGTGAAATCATCAATGAAAACTTATTTTCAGGATTTTTTTCTAATGTTTTAAAGCATTTTACTCACTACTTTCATCAGAGTAAAGCTTTTTTTTAAGTTTTTGTATTTATGTCCTCGAGTTTTGAAGAAATGTGCTTACAAAATCAGAATCATTTATTGTCATTACAATAGTAAATTCAAATGAGATTAGAGCAGCTAAAGACAAACAGAGAAACAGAATGAGAGGTAGTCAATGTACAAAGATGCAATTTGTACAGAGATGCAAATTATCAATAAAAAGGAGTATGAGTATAAAATATATGATATAGAAATAAAGAGTAAAGAGCAGTAACAAGTAGATAATAATATATTAGTTTATTACAAAAACACTTTCTGTTTTAATGTTTTTTTCAGTTAAAGCATAAAATTATGACACTACAGTAAATATTGGAAGTTGGAGGGAAAAAATTCTCAAAAGATTTGAAAACAAACAGCAAATCAGCTCTGCCATATCAAGGTGATCATATTATTTTGTTTGAGAGTACTGAAAATGAAGAAAAAATATTTTGAATAGCTAAAGTAAAAAATAAATAATCAGAAATGTTTAAAAAAACACTCTTTAAAACTCTAATCTTCACACAGTTGGTTCTTGAAACAGAAGATTTCTCTCTGCTGTTCATTGGCAAGATTGCCTGTTTGAGGCTTATTTGCACTGACTTCATTGTTCACATACCCAGGCAATCTAAAAGATTTACTACAATTCTTTGTTTTCAATTTACTCCTGTAAACATGCAGCACATTTCCTCTGAATATCTTTTTCTGTTTCCTTCGCTTTGATGAGCCCCTGCAGCAAAACCAGCCCATCGTTGCTCATGTTTTCCATTTGGTTTGTTGCACAACGCTGCTTCTGTCTGCCTTTGTGTTAGTGAGCCGCGAGATGAACCTGATACCAAAATAATTCTTTTTGGGGGATTTATTGATGAAAACCAAAACAGCAAGCAAAAAGCAAAGACTTGGTGGGACTTTTTAGCTGTAAAACAAGAAAGTCAGGTGATCTTACCTAGTTGTAAAACTCAAAGTTTGATCACTTGTTTTTGTGGTATGAATTATACTATTACTGCCATCATCGAACTCTTTATTTGTCTGCACCTATTTAGTCAAAGCTTCACATATTTGCAAAACACTTTTATCTAAAGCTGTTTCAGTTCTTTGTCTGGAATACTGTTTTCTAGAAATGTATATAAAAAAACAGGAAACTTTTATCATGAGTTTAGAGAAAAACTTAGATAATTATCTGCCCACTCGTGTACTTCACATGCACACAAAAATACTTTTTTACCGCATGAAAGCAATTATTTTTGTATTATAACAGAAACAGCCTAACAAGAATGCTTGCTTTATCATTTCAGATGATGAAGCCATAATAAAAACAAATGAGTCTTGTTTTCGGTGGATTATGGTATAAATTCACTCTAATCTCTCTGTTGACATGACAACAGTGTTATCTGGTAGGTAGCTGTACTCTTAAAGTTTTGGCAGTTCTGCGTTTAAATGCTTGATTCTGAAGTCATTTCTTTACAGCATGAGACTGAAGCATTTTTTTTTAAAGTTCATTTGAGATTACGTTTTTTTAAAGGAGTTTTTCCTTAGAAGTTAAACAGCAAAGATGAATCTACTTTAAAATAAAAATGAAATTATTTCATCTAACTATAGGCCGGTGTAAGTCATTTATGCACCACTTTAGCTAAAGTTCATAGATCTGGGTACATTTTTCTTTTAGTTTATTTTACAGATTGTGTTCACACTTCTGTGTTAATTCAATACAACTATATAATTGATTTATGATTAGAAAGGAGATGGAAATTTCCATCTTGTTAATTGTGTGAAAATATGGGTCTCACCTAAATGAGATATTTTAAGAGACTGCATTTTTGTGGCAGGCATCAAAGGGTTGACTACATCCTGGCTTAAAAAGTCAAGTGTTTATTTTTCCTATATACAATTTTAAAGTGATCACAAGTAGGTTTGTGATTTATTCGACCCACTATATATTTGAGTCACATAAATATCAAAATCCATTATGTTAATTTTGATGTCAAACTCACAGCTGACAGATTTAGACTTCTTTTTGTGGGGTTTGCAAGAATGAAGAGGTGATTGAAATCATGCTACAAATACAGAGCTTACACGTCGACCTCAGATAAGAGACTGAAGTCCAACCAAGAAACAATAGCTTGACACCACATCTTTGAGCTGCATTAATGAGATGGAGCTCCTCGAGTGGGTTTTCAGGTGAGTTTTAGTGCTAATGCTGCAGGCAGTGAAGGTTACCAAACACAGACCCACAAAAATGAGAGAAAAAGGCTGATTTGTTGCCTTTTTTATGAGGTGACCCCATAATGAGAACAGAGAATGATTTAAACCCCAGGCTCTAACAGTGTAATTGGGGGTTCATATCAGTTTAATTACCATTTACTGGAGCGGGGTAATGTTAGATGATTCTTCTGAGGACCAGAGATCCAGCTGAGTTTTTAGCCGCTGAAATCAGAACATTTCTTTGGGGGGTGGGAAGGGCTCGTATTGAAATGGACTTCTTTAATATTTCTAAAATAAATTTCTCTCAGCACCGTTGGCCTGATTCAGAGATAATGCAAGCAAAATGTTCGCATGACGCCTACAGTATCTGGCGCTGACAGAAGTGGGGATGTGCAGAAATTTGAGCAGGCATCCCAAACTTATTTGATTTACGGCCTCGGCGTGGCCACGTTTGATGATGCAACCGGCGCCTCATTTTCCACGCCTGAAGAGAACCTGACATGAAACACTCTGAAGGTGAGATTTCCATGTTAAGCTTGGTTAGGTGTTTATAATTGAGCATTTTTAAAAAGGTGAAACCTAATCACGATCAGACTGACGAACTCGTAAACAGCGAGGGGGCGGAGGGAGTGACCTTCTCCCTGTGGGGGGGTGATGATAAAGCTCAGCCAATATGGATATTTTTCAGCACTGTGGACTACAAGGTTTTTATCCTTTTTAGGTCTGTTCATTTTTGGATAAATTCAGAATTTTTGTCCTAAATACCCAAAATGGATATCTAATATTTACACCTTTGTTTTTATTAATGTAAGGTTTTAAAAAATGGTAATTAAACACAATTTCTACTGCAGGATCTAAAAAATTAAAGCTTAAAATAAAGCAAGAAGGCATGTCGGAGCCACATAAAATATTCTGAATTTAGGGAAAACTCAAGGTTTGGATCAGTTCATTTATTTTATAGATAAAAGTAATCAACCAAAAAAGCCTTTTTGCTGTTTTTTAGTCTGAGTTTTATTCCGTTTTGGCTGTCTGGTTGACAAAACAATCAAATTTAGTTTGTTTGAAACGGTTGGAAAACTTCTGACATCTCTCCTTACTTTGAAGAGGAAATGTTTTACATCATCTGGGACTATTTTCCCTAAAACATTTTGCATTTTACAAGAATATATGTTTGACATGTGTCTCCTGGTATCACAAAATCCGTGATCAGTGACGAGAAGTTGAACGAATAATACAAAACTAAAAGGAAAACAAATCTGTCCTAAATAAGTTCTCCAAACATCCATAGGACTTTTTTTTCACAATTTTATAGGAAAAAAAGCTTCCTGTGGTTCAAGATGGTTGATCAAACCGCGATAATTTTCAGAATTGATGTGAACCTTCATCGTCGTCTGACTAAAAAGGCAATCCTTTCTGCCTCTGTCCTTCTGTGTGACGAGTTCCAAAAAGTGCAGGAGGAAGTGTCTCAACCACATGCATTACTGCCTTCCTGATAATGGACCCCTGCCCAGCAAACTGAAGGTTGGCCTTTCTGCAAAAAGTGGCCAGCACCATGCAATAATGAAAAAGTTTGGTGGCTGTGTAACCTTTAAAAATGTAATTACCATTGGGTTTAATTCAGTGCTGCAGGTTGACAGGAACCACCTGCTGCTCAATGTGAATAGATGGTAAGAGACATTTTAGTGAAACGCTCAGAGCTTTCTTTTGTATCTGCACTTTTATGGATGTTTTAAAACGTATTTTTATTTTGAAATGATAAGGCATCAGACCTACAATTCATGAAAGTTATTTGGTGTACTTGAAAACACATTTATCTATTTTTGACAAAGTAACTTGTTTAAAATCCAAAGTTTTAGTCAGAATTTAAGTCGTTAAAGAAAATACAAACTTTTGTATTTCGTTAAACTGTTACAAACTAAAAATCAGCATTGGAGCCATTTGGCTGAAATTAGATTATTACATATTGTGCAGCCGTTCTGGCCTCCTATTGGTTAAATCCATTTTGGTAACTGCTGTCTTCTTATTAGACATTAGTTGGATTTAGAACTTGGGAAGCACAGCAGTACATTAATCTTAGACTGTGTTATGGTGTTATTATTGTGTCAAAATAAATTTTTATGGTTTTATTTTGTACTTTGTCACTTTCTAAGAAAGTGCAAGAAAATAAATTGCATAAAAAAGGACCCTTTTTTCTTAAGCACACGTCAAGACAAATCCTGCTACCCAGGTTATCTGATTGTATCTACAATGGCAGTTACAATCAGCGGAGGAGCACAAGTCAGAGGAGAACAAGTCAATGTGACACCAAAATATACATATACATTTTAAACATAGCATATCTTGATGTTTTAGTGGGAAAAGAAGATATAATTTTGCTGCTTTGGATATCATGGATGTCCCATTCGTTATTTTTTTTGCAGCTGAATCTAAATGTCATTAAAATATGCCAAATAAGCTGTAGTTTTTATGTAAAAAATAAAAAAAACTACAGCTCTGAATTTGTTTTGTAAAATTAGGGTTTGCAATGTTGCAATAAGGAAAAGACCACATTCTGTGGGAGAATCGACCAAACAAAAAAGTCACAAAGACTGATCTCACATTTGACAAAACATCTCCAAAACCTTTAGAGAAACATTTTGTAGACCGATTAGACCAAAAGAAGGTGTGATCAACATTACATCTGAAGTTAAACTGATGCAACATGTCATAACAGGAAGAAAACCATAGCAACACTCAAGCACAGTGGCAGGAGTGTAATGGTTTGGGGGGTGTTTTGCTGTTTTGGGATCTAAAGTTACAAAAAATAAGTGAAATAATTAAAAAATTGTTTTTTATCAGAGACTTAAGAGCATGTAGAATATTGAAATAGAACATATTACTTAAAACATTTTGAAGCAAGAAAAACAAATTCTGATATTTTGATGTTAGTCGTTAATTCTGATTAAACCCTGAAATTTGTAATATTTTGTTTGTTAAAACTGAAAGTGTCCTCCATGTGAGTCTTATTTTGAATTACAAAAATAATGTCTTTACTGCACAGCACAAAGGCAACAAGGGTTTTTATGTCAGCATTTTTTCCACTGTTGTCATGGTTCTTTTTTGGTTTCTCTGAGTAAAATTCTCATTTTGGGTCCTCATTTTTATAAAGACTTTAAAGCATGAAGTTTTGCAGCCATGCAAACATTGGGTGCACGTTGCCAGTGGCAAATTCATTTTTTGAGGAAGTGGCTCCAACATTTCTGCAGACTTGGAATAATGACATACTGTGAGGCAAATGTTCGTTTTTACTAGCTTTGCTTGAGAGTGTGCCAAACTAGCTGCTGGGCAGGCATTATGAGAGGGTGTTAAATTGGGATTTTGTTGCAACAGATAATTTAGAACTGTACGGGGTGATTGAGGCAGTTCAGGTGTTTTTAATAAAGTTAACAAAATACAAAATATGTGACACAAACAGGAACAAAAAAGTGTTTAGCTCAAGAAAGTTACAGTTAAAATCCCCATTAGAATAAAATCGCTTTTTCAATTTCGTAAATATGAAGGCTTAACTATAATTTAGGCATAAAATAAACGTGTTTATTTACTTTGTAGCTGTTGCAGGCACATTTTTATTTTTTATTTTTGAAAAAGTCAGCATCTCTACCTTTCTGAAAAAACTAAATGTTGCCCAAACAGCAGAACATGGTGTGATGTCAGAGTTTACACACACATTTCTCAGAGGGATGACATTTCGCAGCAGCGCCTGCAGGTCAGCAATCGCTTGTTTCTCGTGCCTCATTCACTCACTTGATCCTGGAAGGTCTTTCTCGTCTCCATCGCACACGCGAGCTGCACACCTTCACCCTAATCTGAGCCTTTTGACCCCTCCCTGAGGCTGGGACAGAACATCATTTCAGAGCAGCTTTCTTTTAACCTCCATCCCAACAGGTGAGACGCTGGGCCGCGATAAGCCTCCCCTCCACTTCAGTCTGTGCAGAAGATGGCTGATGGAAAGAAAACTATCCTCAAGCTGGTGACAGATAACTTACAGAGTCTAACATTACAGAGAAAATAGATTAAGGAACAGCTAACAGAGATTTCAGAACATATGACCCTAAAAATCCACTTTCTATACCAGCAAAGTTTCAGCCCAGCAGCTTGTTTTATTCTTTTTTTTAGAAAGGGCCTTTAAGAATGAACTTGACTCGCTGAAAAACTTTTGAAGCAACTTTCAACAAATCTGTCTTGCATAAACAGTAAAATGAGCCTAATTTGTGGAAGGAAAAACACGAAAGATGGATCACTGCAGCAGAGGAGGGCCTAACAACACTAATCATGTTGTATTTTCGCACAAAGTAACAAGAAAAGCCCAGAAAAATGAAGATGGAAAGGGTCTGCGCTCAGTTTTGATTGTCAGCACATCTCGTTTTCTCCCTGTAGGGATAGAAATTCTTCCTTGTTTTCAGGTTTAAATGGATCTCAGCCTTAACTCAGTCCCACACTACCCCACTGATATATGTATTTCTGTTTGTTTCCACAGCGCTTTCTCTCTGCAGAACTTGCAAGTTGCACGGTATTGCTTTCCGACTAACTGAGAAGTTTGTGCTCCACCACCAGCTGCTGCAGTCACAACTTTAGATAAACGGAGCAATTGTGCAGAAAAACAAGTCAAACTTTTTCAAAAAATAATCACAGACCCACCAAAAGTAAAAAAAAAGTCAGGTTTCTCCATATACTGAACTTGTACCACACTATTTATTCTGCATAAAAATAAAAATGGGGAAAAAGCTAACATCATTTTCACTTTGAGGACACATTTCAGAGAAAAATGCACAGCTTGTGGTTCCTTTTTTATTTTGTAATCAGTTTAGCGTTTATCTTGAAAACCTGCTTCCCTTTAAAAAAAATGTTTATCAAACACATTATTTGGAAGAAATAAAAAAGTCTGTTTGAACAAAAACCTGTTTTGCTTCCTTTTAAATTGTTTCTGCTGCATAAATTTATCAAATACTTCATTTTAGTTTGTTTTATTCATCATCTGTCATGTTTTTTTCAATCCCCCGTTTGCTTTTAAGAGGTGACTTCAAGGCAAGAGTTCACTAATGTTGCCTAAGAAGCAGTCCCTCCAACTAAGTGCACTTGAATGCGTGACGCGTCTTACTTACACTTTCTGATGTCTTACAAGGTTCAGAGGCTTACAAGGTTGACTCCGAGGCAGCATTAAACCAGGAAACATGAAAGAGCTCAACTCTCCACGAAAACTTGGCACAGCAGATTCCTCCTACTCGAGGCTTAGGACTGAAAATAACTCATCTGCCGTGTCCCACACGGTCGTTCCCTCGCTCCCTGATGAATCAAACTGAGGCAACTTAGAAATCATTCTATAGGCTCTTTAAACCAAAGATAATCACTTTCCTCCAAGTAGTTTCCAAACGCTCTGATTCTTGATGGGTCTTCAGACGTGCATTCAGGAGCTTCCACTGTTTTGTGCTTGTTTGCTGCAGACCCAGCTGGCCTTTTTATGGGGATTTGGAACTCTGAGAGCGTAACGTGGTGTTGGAGCGTTTTGTGGATCTGTTAAGACATGTTCAGGTTTGAGCTGTGATGTTTTGTTAAGCTTAAAAAAGACTGAGGATCCTAAACCTATGACAGGAAGTATCAACTAGTGTCAGTTTGCTACAGTGAAATGAGGTTTACTGTAGAGTGGCCAAAAATGACTGGCGTAACTTTATGCCAAGATCGTTAGGATTGCTTGTGGCTCACACAAAAAATAAACCAGACACAGAAACGATTGTTGCATGGCCCGAGTGTCTGGTGTCCGTTCCAAGTCGCTTCGCAGCGCTTCTGCATGCGGTGTGAACCTGGCGTTAGGCTCAGGCAGCCCCATGACCCCAAAATGTACAAAGCGGTTTAGAAAATGGATGGAGGGGTTAATTATGATTATGCTGTTTTTAGCTAATAAAGTCTGTCATTTTCTAGGACTTTCTGTGAAGCAACAGGAATTCATAAAAAATTTACCTGAGAGATGTGGGCTGGACTGTTTGCGTTGCATAAGCCCACCCCCATTTCCTGTCATCTATTTGTTTACTGGCTCTTCCACTGGCTAACAACTTGTCACACCCCTAAACTTATATTACCAGTGCAACAAAAATGGCGAGCAATATCAGATCCAGCGGTAGACATAGGCCCAATCTGAATTCTTCCCATCTCCCTGTCTCTACATTTAGCCCTCCAAATGGAGAGTTACGGAAAAATAGTGTGTCCACTCGATGAGATCACCAACAGTTTCCAGTTGACAAAGCTAGCGTGGAGCTTCTAGCGCTCAAATATACATAACAACAGCTGTTTTATGACTTTAAAAAGGTCATGCCAAAACAAAAAGTCATCACTAACATTTAAATGTAAAGTCCTGTGCTTAAGAGCACACCCACGTGAAAAAATGCCATTCTCCTTTGCGACCTAGCATGACGTAGAACCCCCTCTTGACGTAGGGCTTTGTATCCTTCTGTCTGGAGAGTTGGCCCTTAAAAAATATTAGTTAAATACAGTTACTAGCTTTTCTCAACAGTATTTTGTTTTCTGTTCCTGATTCACAATGATTTGCATAAAGAAAGGCTCAAAAATACAATTTTACATTTATTTATTTATTTTTTTACATATGTCGTCCATCACAAGACAAATTCTACAAGAACAAGTGAAAAAAATAGCAAAAACACAATTTGTATTGGAGAGGGTCTTAAAGGCTTACATAAGCCACTTAAAAAGTTCATAAAATTAAAAATGGAACAAAACAACTCAAATCTCAATAGTTTCCAAGAAAATAACAAGGAAATTGCAGCTCTTTTTCTGCCTTCAACATTCATCTGAAGTATTTACCTCAAAACTTTCTTGAACTGTTGAGGGCTGCAGCCGTTTTTGTAGTTACCTGGACATCTTGTCTTCATTAGTCAAAGCTTTTGTTCTTTGCACCTCTCTTGTGCTTTTATGACACCTTGCTCTAGTGTGGGAAATGCCTGAAGACTGAGCAGAAACCTTCCACCTGTGCTACAAGTTGCTTGGAGAGTAACAACACTGGCAAAGCAGCGAATGGGCAAAAAGAAAACACACAGCTAAATTAAAATATCTGCTATAATGAAGTGCACATGTATCTAATCTGTGCAAGCTGTGCTTTTTTGTTAAAGTTTGAAACAAAAAGTGGTCTGTATGAATCAGCATAAAAAAATAACGTCAAGAATCTGGGCGGTAGAATAGATACATGAATAATTATATAATAAATAAATAAAACCAATGAAACTGTGGTGGACAAGGAAAACAACTCAAAAAAATTCCACTTAAATCATTAAGTGTCAGTTTGCTGTGCTGTTACCGCTTTAAATCTTGAATAATAGATAATTATAGCACTTGATAGGAATTTACGGCTGTATTAGCATTTCTAAAGGAAAAAGAAACCCTTTGATTTCGTGAAGTAGACTGCTCGTTCTTTCTTGTCCCTAAACAAGCCCGTGACCTCGGCCACATCAGCAGAGACTCCGTTCCGTGACTGACAGACACCTCTAACCCTCTGCTCCTCTGTGTTTAGAGATTGAAAGTTTACCCTCCTAAAGGGAGCCTACCTGTCTTGTTTCTCTGTGTATTTATCCATTCTCACACAAAAAACACACTTTTCCTGAAAAAAAAAACAATATTTAGACAGAAACTTAAACAAGAGCACCTGAATGTGAGAAACACAGGAAATTGGACTGTTGATACGGTATATCAAATTCAAAAGAAACAACATGGAAACTGAGCATCTACTGCTTCTATGCTGTGTAATTATAATGTTTTTACTGGACATCAAATTTTAGTGACTTCATGTAAACCTGCACCAATCAAAGCTCTCTGAGATGCTTTGAAGTTATTTTAATGGCGTGAAACGCAAAAGTTTTGGGCACATTGTGGTTTAAGGTGAGATATAACGGTCAGGCTTAAGGTGGTTTACCTTCTAATTAGTCAAACCTCAGCGTAGGAGGCTGCACCATGAACCCGGATAAATAAAACTCGTTTGAAAAAGATCATATTTGTGACCCAGAAAATACACTCTGACCTAATTTGATGCATCCACTTGTAAAGAACGCGATTCATGTACACCTTTGTTTTCCTTGTCCGAGTTGGCATCTGGTCAAAAAATGTAAGGTTGGATAGCTCCAATATTGATTGCCATTTTTGTGGCATCTGTAATTTTCAGTTGGAGTTGTGAGAGTCCTACACATTCTAGAGTCAACACATATGGACGTACGGTTCAGGCCCCCTCCACGTCACATTTTGAGATTTTGTGTGTCTCCAACTCATTTTTTTTTTTTTACTTGAGAGCTGCGCCTTTTTGACATGCCGGGTGTTCCGCGGTAAAGGATGTGGTACAGGACGTGGTAAAGGACGCAGTAAAGGATGCAGTACAGGATGCGGTACAGGATTTGGTACAAGACGCGATACAGGACGTAGTACAGGATGCGGTATAGGACGCGGTACAAGATGCTGTACAAGACGCGGTATTAGACACGGTGGAGGAAACTGTACAGGATGCGGTACACAATGCAGTCCAGGACATGGTACAGGACGTGGTACATAACGTGGTACAGGATGCATTACAGGAGGTGGTACAGGATATTGTCCTGGACGAGGTATAGGACGTGGTACAAGACGTGGTACAGGGTGCGGTACATAATGCGGTACAGAACATGGTACTGAATGCGGAACCTGTACCGGGTTAGGGTACTGGTACCGAGTTTCGGTACCTGTACCGGTCCACGTCCTGAGGGTTGGGGACCCCTGATTAGCATATGCATTGTCTTACCGTCTTTGGCCAAGTGTTCCTTGGACCGGTACCGTTTCGCAGCCCGGGGACCCCTGATTTAATGGGAACAGCCAAGCAGCACATCAAAAATCGATGAGATGGGGACACCCAAAACATCAAGACAGGACGTGGAGGGTACCCAAACCATATGTCTATATATGACAAGCTGGAAGAGAGAGGGGGTTGGGGGGGTTGGAGAGTGTAAACAAAAGGATAATGAGATGTAAGGACAGGCTTACTTCATGCAAAAAGTTCCACAGAAACTCAGAGGCAACTTTCTGATAAACTAGTGCCGCTCTATATAAACTATGTCCTAGAAATTAACTCAGTTCTTTTTTTTAAATATTATTTTAGCTAAAAATGGCACAATCCTAATTTAAATACCATTAGGAACGCTTTTACAATAAATAAAAATTAGAGTGAGACTTTAAAGTCTCTGTACTCGCAAACATGAATTAACTCTTTAACACTTTAAACTCAACTTGCACCCCCCCAAAAAGGAATTTTTTTTACCAACTTTATTACCAACAAGCAATATGTTTTATTGCAAACCACTAATGTGTGAGTACATATGTCAAATGTTGTGTATGTCAACATATGTGACAAATCTCATGATCTAAGCACGGAGAAAGCAATCTTCCAACATGGTAGATGTGTTTGCTCTTGAAGGATGTCTTGAGGTGAAAGCTTGAAGATCAAAGAATCAAAGTTTTGAAGGGTGGATGGAAGAGAAGCAGACGGAAAGAGCAGAGGTGACCGAGGAGCCAACGCCAAGGGCCCCATCCAATCTTTTATACATTGCCAATGCGTCAACATAAAGAGATATTTTCTGTTTCTGCGTGAGGCAGGAAGCGTCCCAGTAAACAATTATTTATAGCCAGGCAACATCTGACAGAGTCTTTCATGTCTTGACAGGCTAATGGTTAAACATTCACCACCTGCAGAGCAGTCTGACCTGAAATATGCAGCTTGGAGAGCATCATTATGATTCTCTAACACTTTGTTCAAAGCTTATAAGTTGTATTTATTTATGATGGAGAATAAAGTCTGACCTCCAGTCCTCCTTCTATCATATTTAACCCACAATTTACCGAATGTTTTGGTTCACTGCGTGCTTAAAAGGACTGTCAAGTCTCTCGTTTTGGTCACAAGAGCTGGTTCTTTGACGCGTTGATAAAAACTACCATTGATTTCAAGAGAGCAAACACAAATAGAGTAGTTTACAATAGTTAAATAGCTTTTTTTCTTTCATTTTTAATGTTTACCTTCGTTAACTTTGATATATTGGACTGCCTCTGATCTTGCAACCATTTGGTCATTTGCCAAAACCCAGGGCATGGAGCACATTTTATGATGTTTTTGTCCAACAGATGGATGAAGAACACAGTTTCATGACTGCTTGAGTTTATTCAAACTAATTAAAAAAACAAATATAAAAAAACAAAAACATAATGGTAAATTTGGGAAATAAAAATGTCAAGAATTGACCTTTACTTTTTGTATTTCATTAGAATTAGCCTAATTTCTTTCTGTTTATAAGTACAGCTCAGTGTGTCTAAGCAGTTAAAAAATCTCTGCATCAACATTGCAAAGATAAATGCCTTTAAATATACAGCCTGTGCCCGAAATGTCGAAATAAGGCATCATGATTTTGTTTACAGCATCATTACAGCGGGAGGAATTAATTTGCTCAGTTTGTGCTGAGGGGCCACACAAGCCTGGAGCCAAGGTTTACTCATTATTTATGTCATACAAATTCCCCCCAAATTGCATTTATGTGGCCTTTTTGTGTCTGAGTGCCAAGACAGATTATGTGCCAGCCGTGTGATGGTTTCAAATGTATAACGAGAGATTTTTTTGTATATTTTTCTCAGGCAGATCACGTATGGATGTCAGCTCACTGCTGGAGGAAATGTGCAACAGCTGCACTGAGGCTGTTCACTTTATTTTGCAGGAATAAAACTTAAAGTTTGTATTAAAGAATGTGGAGAAAATACTGTAAATAATTGACCAAAAAGCCAGTTTTTCTTTGGAGCTATGAAGGCGGATGTATTTAAGATTGTAAACAACTTTAACCATTAATGACAGCACAAAACAAGCTCAGCACAGAAAATCTTTACATGCTGGACTGAAGCATTTCCAGATAAGTCTCAAACTTAAAGAGCAAAATCGAATTATTTTGTATTTATTTTTATTTTTCCAATTATGTTCTAAAAAAAAAAGCAAAAACAGAATTCTGTGAAATGATTTAGGAAGCATACTGACCATTTTTGTACCTTGTTATTATAGGCACTAAGTCATGTAATAATCACTTTCAACTGTATCTCCTGAAGAACAGCATAAAAATCTGCATAAAAGCGTTAAATAATGGTGTAGTCAAATTTCTGAGTCACATTCTATTACTTAAACATGTCTTGTGATAATGGATTTTGTTATCCTAAATTCAATTTGTGGAAAAAAATAAATTAAAGCTACTGTTCAGAGGTTTGAAGAATTACTTACTAAAACTTGAGGACTACATTTTTTTTTCTGTCAAAATCTTCTAAACAAAGTAAAAGTTTGATCACAATTACGCCTCACCAATGAGAAGGCAAGGTTCTCAAGCTTAAAGTTAATAATAATCTTATCTGAAGCTGAAGTATAAAAACTGCCTTATGCATCCTCCTCCTTTTTTTTTTCTATATTCCATTTTGCTTTTTTACACTAATTTGCATACATCTTTCCTTTTTTTGTTTCAATCTTTATTTCTAAATGTGTTTTTTATTGTTTTTAAATGCTTACCTGACCTGCTATCAGTTGAAGCAAGAGACAAAACCACAAATTCTTAAAAAAAAAAAAAAAAAAAAAACAAGTAGTAATTTTTCTAAGGGGATACACAAATCTGTTTATAATCCAATTTGATCAGATCTGGAGTCACAGTAATGGAGGGACACTCGACACATTAAGATAAGATGCTAAGAGATAAAAACATTTATTGATCCCTGAGGGGAAATTCTGGCATTTAGTAGTAGCAATAGCACAACATAGTAAAGAAACATTTCCCTTCTGAATGTTGGTGAAAGTTGTGGTCCATGTGAGATCAAACAAAACATTATTTTGGTGGTTTTCCTTTTTGCTGCCAGAGAAGCTCCAACCTTTGGACTGAAGATGTTCTGTGGTGTTTGTCACCAAGACGTTTCAGTCCAAGAAACAGACAAAACACATCCTCAGTACTTCTTCACTGAAATGTTTTTTTTTTTTTTTCACAAGGCCACAGCCAGCAGTGGGTCCACTTTCTACAAAAGGGTCTGCAACAGTGCTTAGGACTAAGTAACAACCGTATAGGATAGATCTCAGACGTTGGTCAGTGTGGGCAACCTAAGTGGTCTGAGTCTATTCCGCTGCTTATGGAACAAATTACTGACAGCTTTTCATCAGAAACTGCATTAGCCTCTTTAGAAGTTTGACACAGAAAATGTTCGCACAACCCTACAGGCCCCGTGTTCATCTTTAAGCCTTTATTCATGAAAACTTTCAGAGCAGCAGTTTGGACAAATGTTCATCCACTGTCCAATGCATTCAACCCATTTTACCCGGGCTGGGGACCGGCACAGGGAGACCTAAACCTCGGCTCCCTTGTGGCTATGTAGTTAGACAGTAACGTGAAGGGTCTTGTCAAAGGAAAATGAATGGTCTTCTATGAACCAGTCCTACACAAAGCCATCTGAGCCATCATACCATGATGTCATTTCAGATCTGTGCACAAAGCGTACACCATTCAAGTTACTTCATCTGTCAAACGTTTTTGCATTTTGAGCTATTTTCTTTTCCCTGCTCACCCTGTCAAGTTTCATAGAAATAGTTTTCCTCAGTTCCAAACCCCAACCGTGGTCTTGTACCATGAGCTTAAAGTCCCACTCTAGTCATCTTTTGATCAATTGTAAAAGCGTTCCCAGTGGTCTTTTAATTAGGATTATTTCATTTTTAGACAAAATAATAATAACATTTAATATATATATATACTTTCTAAGACATACAGTAGTTTCTAGAGCAGCAGTATTTTATTAGTAATTCACCTCTGATTTGAGTCTGTTGGTGCAGAGTAAGCCTGCCCCCACTTCCCATCATTGTTTACACTGTCTCCCACTAGCTAATATCCCCAACCAATCACCTAATATTACAAGTGCAACAAAAATGTCAATCAATATCGTAGCTACCCAGCTGTACAGTTTAGAACTAGATTCCAGCTCAGACAAGGAAAACAAAGACGTACATGGATCTATTTGTCTAGTTGATCTTCTAAGATTCACTTTCAGAGTCATTTTCTTCATATTTGTCCTCCATCAGAAAAATGGCACAAGAACATGTTAAAAATAACACACACAGTTTTCATTGAAAGTCTCTAAAGAATCTTAACAACTTTTCAATGTAAAAGAAAATAAACAAGTTAAAATAGTGACCGTGTGAATTGAAATTGTGTTGTCAGAATCTTTTGGAGTTTTTCCCAATTTCTAAAACACATTATTTTTTAACATAAGACCGATTTTTACCAAACACAGTTTTCAAAATATAGGCTAAATTTGCAAAATACTTAACTCTTGAGTCAAAAGTTAACTATGAGGTCACAATGAAGACCCTGTTATCAAAACTAGCAAGCTTAACACACTACACAACAAAACATTTGACACTGTTCACAAAATGGTTTATAAAGAATAACCCATTCACATTAAAAAAATAGAGTAAATAGTTCGTCTGGTCAGAGGACATATTGCAAATTATGTTTTAGTTTTCGACCAAAGAATGATGGTATTTGAAAAAATAGTTAAAGCAGTTGATCAGCCGGTTTAGTGAGTGGCACTTATGTTTTAGCAATTGAAAAGTTCTATATTGCATGGGCTGATGTAGAATAGTGCATTTGCTGGAAAAAGGGAAATAAAAACACAGTACTGTGTTATATTTTTCCATCTTTTCTCTGAATCTCCTCAGAGTTGGCCTCCTGGAAGGCCTCTCTGCCTCCTCAGGCAGGAGCTTTTTTTGTACTCCATGCTGCAGGTCTGACTTGAGGAGATGAATGGTTTTCTTCAAGCACAGAATCCTCTTCAAAATCACACCCAAACTCCACAGGCTCTGCACAACAACATGTTTTATTGAAGCTGAACTGGGAACCCCCACCCTGCTCAAGCTAGATTGAAGCTTTTGCTCTTTGGCTTTTTATTCCAACACCATTGGATTCCTGATGTCTGACTGTTGTAGACCCAACCTCTCTATATTTATCCATGAAACAATGGTATCCTGTTCAAGCAATTTAAAACTATCACATTGAATGAGAAACTGTGGTTTTACGTTTTCCACACAAACACAAATTGATCTTTTTAAAAACATTTAAATAAGAGCATTTTAACCCTTTAACACCTGAGGCGTAGTCGATGACGCTTAAACACAAAATCTTTAATGTGCTATAACTTTTCAACACGATCATCGTCCTTCCAGTAGATTCTGAAGGAGAAAAGCGGCTCGTACCTTCAGAATCTACTGGAATGACGTTGATCGTGTTAGCGGTTAAAAAGGGGGCCAGCACAGTACCTCGTCGGCCTTCAGAGGATGGAGGGGTGTGTGTGTGAGGGATTTTTTTCCGTCTCCTCTGTGATTAATGGGCTGATTGAGGTTGGAGCCAAAATGGAGGGTGGGCCAGTTTGCAGCTCGCTAATGAGTTGATAATGGAGAGGTGGGTGGCTGGGGCAGCCGCACGGCGAAAGCATCAAACGGAAAGTTTCAGAGGCAGGTGAGAGGACTTGAGAAGGGGTTCTCTGGGAGCAGGGGGGTGTGTTACTCTGTAGGAGAAAAAGCAGGGGAGTACTTTAACTAACACACCAAGAGACGCTGATTGCTGCTTTAAAGGGTTACCAAACAGGGAAGTTGGAGGCTGATCCAGTCAGAGGGGTGGGGCTGGAGATCATTACTGGAGCTGCAGATCCTGACATGCGACTTCTGAAATGACTGGAACTTAAACTGTTTGACCAATAACAAAATTTAACTGTAATACCGTGTTTCAACCAGTAGGGGCAGCATACGGGCGTTTTTTTGACAAAATTTTCAAGAATTAAACAAGTTTGTTTTAATTTGTCAAAAAGTTGGCAATGACCGACAGACAGAACTTTCAAAGCCCCACTTATAGATGTAAACAGACAAAAAAAAAGTTGATTTAGGATTTGGTTACCCTTTAAAGTCCGCCTATGCCCATTTTTTTAATTTAAAAAAAAAACCCAGCAGTGTTTTAATTATGATTAACTAATGACTAACTAACTGCTACCTAAAAAGGGCACGCAATATCGCTAATGTCCAGCCGTTTTAAGCGATTTAAAAGGAAAAAAAATACTTGAAAATGCAAAAACAAAATAAATTCTTATCACATTTGTTTTCTTTCATAAGAAAAATGCCACAAATGCATGTTAAAAACACGATTTTCATCAGGGGGGGACTTTAAGTGGAAGCGGATCTATTGGCGTTCTGCAGCCAAGAGAGATTAGAAAACAGAGATGGTTTTACTCACTGATGATGAATGATTAATGAGAACACTGACGAAAGCTAATTTCTGCATGATTTATTGAATATCTAAACAAGTAAAAAATGTGGTTTTCATTTACTTATTTGATTCATCTGCATGGTGCCTACAAGGTTGGATCTGCTGAAAGCATGCAAGCTGCAGGGGCTAAAATAAAAATTAAAAAGAGACATCACCCTAATTAAGTATTAAGCCAGTATTTGCTTTGTTTTTCTGGGCAGCAGACGAGCTTTTTGATTAAAACTGCCACATCCAAGGACATAAAAACACAAAAAAACCTCATATGATCACAAACCAGCTCATATTCATAAATAATCAATTGCATATTAGTCATTAGATCTTCATAAATGTTTCAGAGCAGTTCTTTGAAAGCAGCTGCGGCTCAGATGAAGCTTTATTTTGACAGAAAATGAGCCCGGCTGACCTTCTGGTCTGACTCCAGAAACCAGCGTCCAATTATGACTCAGTGTGACTTTAAGTCATGAACCTCCCACTACAATAAAGCTCATTAAACAGGGTGGGCACATTTTAGTGGTGAGGCGTTCTGTTTGTGTAGTGCTCTACAGTCAAAAAACTTGATTTGAATTAAACATTAATCTTCCATTCACTCTTGAGACCAGAAACTTGAGTTATTTGTCAAAATAAAAACCTATATTTGCATAAATTTCACAGTAAAGCTGATATTTTTTTTCCTTAAACCTTACGTTTTGAGTTAATCACGCTATTAATTGAGTTTTTTTGTTTTTTTCGTTTGAACAAAACAAGATTTACAATCAGTCTCCTCCTGCTACGTCCGTAAACTACAACTTAAAAACTGCTTTTGTTGCCTTCAAAGATGTTCTCTTATCGTCCTGAACAGACGACAGAAAGCTGCAGTCTGTTTGCTTTCCCTCAACTTATCGGCATTTGAAACATTCCTTTAAAAATTGCCTCAGCATCACATTTGTGTGGGGAGGACAACAAATGACAGCATCCATCTAGAGACTGCAACTCCCAGTCGCCCCCACAGTGCCTGACAGCTTTTTCTTGTGAACTTCAAACCTGAGCGGATGTGTGCATGCTTACTGTATACCTTGCATATTAATGTTGGAGAGCAGGTTTCCCAGCATAGGAGCAGCTGGAATATGGAAGCAGACATGACTATTAATGCGAATAAACCGTTTACTGGTATTTGATTGCAATAAAACAAAAAAAAATACTGAAAAACTAAAAAATGAATTTGTTTAAATAGAGGAGCATTAACATTCTGAATAAAGTGGAGTCTGTTTTACATTAACTGTGTGAAAAGGCAAAGTTTCACCAAATTAGAACGTTTTTCTTACATTTTAATCAAATTAAACACCTTTATATAGCAAAATGGGACCATACAAATATGCAAAACGCATTTCTCCAAAAAACTCAGACTGTCCTCACAAAAGTACTTTAAAAATTCCAAAGTTAATAGACAAACGATTTTTGACAGAACTTTATTGTTTTGACAAAAGATAACTTCAGGGAACAGTTGCTGTCACAACATGCAGATAGTTTTTATAAATCATGCAAAGGATTTCGTGATAGATAATTGGACTGAGCTGCGTTTTGAAAGTAAAAATAAAAATCCTTTATTTCAGCCAAGTTTTAGCTTCTGCTGATGCACAGATGGTAGGAATCACTGTCAAACTGAAATGAAATTATAAAAACTAGGACTGATAAATTGAATTCTGTTTTTTTTATTTATTCTTGGGAAAAAGTTTTTATTTTTATGTTGTAGTAGTTATCAGAATGTTCTTATAAAAGGTACATGATAAAAATTGACAAAACAACCTTACAAAGACTCAGTGTTTTCTCCTTGGTCCACCAGATCCCTTAGGTTGAGTCTGAAACATCCTCGAGTACGCCGCACAGATGTGGGGGGTTCTGTGCAGTCTTCCACATCGTTCTTTTCATTTAAGCTGACATACATTCACCTGAAACCTTGCTCCACTGTAAAACTCTTGCACTTTCTTTAAAATAACTGCAATAATAAGCCAAAAGGAAAGCAAGAAAAAAGAGGTTTGATAAAGGTGTTTAAAAATGAGAGGTGAAATGGCATTTACTAATAATGTGGCATTGAAAGAACGGGTAAAAAAAATCCTCAGACATATTCAAATCAACAGTTTTCTAAAAACTGTAACTGTAAAACAAATGCATAACCATTCCAGAGGAAACACCAAGGTTATGCATAAACTTCTTATAATAAAGATTATTAAAATAAAGGATTAGTTAGCAGAAACATGTGTAAATATTCATCAATATAGCTTCAACAAGATGCAAATCAATATTAAGGACAATTATTGTTTTAGCTTAAGAAATATTTACTACATAAATGACCAACTTGATAAGATATTTATTTGATGCCACTAATGATGCTTAATGGATTCAAATGAAAGTCAGGGATGATACATTAATCAATAAACTGGCTGAAATTGCGTAAAAAGCATTGTTTTGGACTTGGTCAGAACACCAGGTCTCAGCTTGAGAAATTACATGATTGCAAGCTGTAATGTTTCAAAAATTATGTTTGGTGCTCCCCAGGGTTCAGTATCAGGACCCACTATCTCTACTAAAATTTCCTGCTATGTGTAAAGCTACATTTGTGATGTGTGTTCTTGAAAGTATTTTTAGCCCATTGGGTTTACACAAGACAGACAGGGAGGGGCTTCTTCTTTTTGTTCTTTTGCTACTGTTTACTAATGGTGCGAATCTTGTGACTCTTGTTTCAGGCTATTTATGGAGAGAAAATAGACTCCTAACCTACAAACACAAATCTTTAAAAATTACACACAAATTGCTTGTTACACACACACAAAAACCACATATATGCACAAATCTGATGTGAGACTCTTCAGTACTTCAAGATTCATGTTTAGTGATGCGTTTAAATCCTGCTTGAATGCTGGGTAGTGAGAGTTTTCTTATAAGCTGCTTAGAACTTAAATTGTGAATAAGTTGAAAACTATATTTTCTTACTTTCTTAATGTTAGATAATACAAATACAGACTTTTATTTAGAAGTGGCTACTTGAATGTTGTGAAATATTTTATAGCTGTTGAAACTATTGGGAGACAAAAAAAAAAGATTAAATATGATTGAGGACAAATGTAAACATGCTAAACTTATGTCATTTGATAAGTATTTGTGTTTACACAAATGTACACAAAGATGACGACTATCATAAAATAAGAAACTATCATAAAAAAGAGGCATTGTTCACAAGATTTTTTTTCCAAAATATTTTTTGCTTTCAGTTCTTTGTATTGGATTTACTTTTCCTATTTTCATATTTGGTTTGCAAATTAGGGGTTGCTTCTGTTTTGCCATACACCTGTTTGAAAGTCTCTCTATTAAAGTGAAAGTGATGTCATGTTCTGACTCAGTCTGAGGATTACTTTATGAGCAAACGGATTGTATTCTTCGTTTCTTTTCGCTCTTCCTCGTGCGGACCCGCACACGCCCTCCCTCCGTCAGGTACGCGGGCGCGTCTCCGCATCAGCTGATCTTCCCGCTGCTCCTGTCAGATCAGGCTGCGATCAGCGCTGCGGCTCGAGTCCTCTTGGTGACGCTCTGCTGACATCACACTGATACTCCCTGCTCCTCTCAGCTCCGCTCCCGCATCAAACACTCGCAGCTCCGCCGGCTCTCTCACGCACTCCGTCCGGACTCTGCTCCCGCACGCAGCGGTCGAGACGAACCCTCAACCCGCTGAGGGCGCTCGGAGGTTGGGCCACCTTGGGACGAGGGGCTGGGCTCTTCCTGTCACTGACTGACACACTCCGGAGGCACACACACGCGCGCGCTCCGGGTTAAAGGGAAGGACAAGCAGTCAGAAGGAAAGCAGGCTCCAACTTGGCTGATTTCAACGACAACTGTTAAGTTTGTTGGCGGCGTCGGAGAAGGAATAATTCGGAAGGACACATCTCGCTTCTGTGGATATTTACGTCCACGTTGTTAGAAGAATGGCAGGAGGGCAGCGCGCGCGCTGGCCGGGGACTCCGCTGACCAACGCTTGGCTCCTGGCGGCAGCGGTCCTCCTCATCACCCAAGGTAAGACCACATGACCCGAGCTGCCCGACAGCCGCCAAATGTTCCGGATCTTCTCTGCTCCGCGTGCGCTCTGACGGCGAACCGTCCTGCGCACTTTCCGAGTCCGGTGTGGCGCGCGGGCGCTCCGCGTCACGTCTCCGTGCGCCTGCTGTGGACTCAGACCTGTTGTAAAACTTTATTGTCCAGTTTTTTTTTAGTTGGAGTGAAGTTATGCGGGGTGTGGCTGAGTGGTTTCTGTTCTAATACATGGCATTCCGTCGGCAGGTGACTGTTCAGGAAAGCCTAATCCTGCCTGAGCCTTTTACAAACCCCCTGCTGCACGACTGACCTGTAATCTGTGTTTACCTGCTGGGAAGTGTGCAGTGCAGGCGCAGACTCGAGCGCAGGTCTGACTGCTTTTGGAGCAAAGATTCAAATTGCTCTTCATTGTGCAGAGCAGCAGCGCGCGCTCGGAGCAGAAACACGAGATTAGCGCGGCTCCTGGTCTGCAGGTGCCCCGGCAACAATGAGCGGGAGCTTGTCAAGAGCCTTTAATGAATCCCTGCGATGATAATTGGAGGATGGATTACAGCTGCGCGTGATCATGGCGGGAAATTTTCACCCCAGACCAAACAGAATTCAAGCCCATTAAGAAAACATAATAAGTGCTATTATGACCTCATTGGAATTAATGAATGGAGGGCTGCAAACAGTTAGAAATGATACATTAGAATACATAGAAATGCAATATTCAGTTTAACTCCTGCAAACTACCTAACATTGGGCTGCAGCAATCCTTACAAAAATCTGTCATCCCCTTGTTTCCACTTGGATGCAACCCGGATCATCTGTCACCGCTGTCCCCAAATTGTCACCAAGGAAAGGGAAGATGGGTCATAATGGAGGAGGGAGAGATGTCATCCCCAGTGGATGCTGCTCCCAGATCAAACAGAATGGGAGGGCAAGTTATTTCTGCAGATGTAGAGCCCCTGCTTTGCATTTTTTTTTTTCTGTAGCATCTGTTGCATAATAGGTGATCTTATGTGGGTGGGAGGGATTTTCGAGTTCGGTGGTTGAAAACGTCCGAACTGACGGTCACCTGGATTGTTAGAAAGCTGCCAGATTGTCATGACAGCCCCCCCACAGGTTATGAATTAATTTGAACAACACAAGTTGGAGGGTACGACCCCCACAGACATGCAGCTACTTAAGCAGCTGATATTAAAATCTCCATATTTTACTGACTTGTTAACCTTTTGCTTCAACCTGTGTTAGTCTGATTTCTGCATGTTTACCTGTTTAACACGATTGTGCAGTAATGTGGGGAACGAAGCGGCACTCAGCAAGAGGCGTTAATGTCAGCGGAGAAACAATGATGTTAAAAGAACCTTGTTAACCTTGAGTGAAAAAGGCAAAAGCGAGCTGAGAGGATATCACTGTAGCAATGATAATTAAGTCACTTCAGGTGCCCTCTTCTCCTCTGAGACTTTGCTTCCGTCGGCTGGGTCCTGCACTGAAATGTCAATGATGAAGAGTCCCCTTGATGGCTCAGTGGAGAAGAAGGACTGATTAGCTTATCTGAAGAGCAGGTGGGCAATGATTATCATCCTCATAGCTGATTATTTTCTGCTTTGCATTGCGGCGTTTTATTGTTTGCATATGTTTAGCAGCTGATTTCACCTCGGATATCCTCAACTTATCAGAGTGAGGCTTACAGTTAGGACATTCAGCCTCCAGAAATCCTCCTATCTTTTCTCTCTTTTTTTTTGTTTTACCCGCCTCCCAAAGAGTAAATAAATAAATAAAATATGCAGAGTTATGCCCATTGGACACATAATATCCCACTTGGGCACGCGGATGCATTAGCATTCCTCTGGGGGAGCTGAAAATGTTGCAGCGGAGGAAAAAAAAGATCCAGACAGCTTTTTATTTTTGCCAGAAGGAAGGATGGACGGGAAAGGGAGACACTTTATTGCTGTAATTAAAACCCACAAACACACCAGAGGACCAAATGCACATCTGCGCCTTGCCCCGTACAACCTACTGTCCACTTTGGCTCTGATTTTTTTTCACTTTGACAGATTTATTGGTGGATTAATGACTAGAGGAAGAACATTTGCCATTTTTCTTCAAGAAAAATTAACCTTTTGGAAAGATGCATATCTCTTTATGAATCTGATATTTTTTATCATCTGACACTAAAGCGGAAAAAGGAAAATATCCTTTGACGGTTGTGAAAAGTGGGTTATGGCTCAAGGGTCGTTCCTGCTTGTGTGGGAGGCAGAAAAATGGACCCACTCTCTGACATATGTTTCATCTATAGCGGTTGAACCCGTGGAAGTCATGTCTGAATGACTCCCCTCCCTGGCGATTCTCCAAACAAAAGGTGGACGGATCAGCGTTTGCCTAAATGAAGCCGTCTTAAAATAGAAACACAAAGAGATGTTGAGTTCATTTGGCTTCCTTGGCTCTTCAAACGTTTTTTTTTTGTTGTTTATGCCAGAGCTGTCTCCATTTCTGGCTTTTGCTCCAGTAAAATGTCACCCGTTCTGATCCTTGTTGGTGTTTGAGGGAGAAATCGAGCACTCTGGGCAAAAAGAAAAATAGTGGGCAGACTAAGTGCTGCATAAAAGTAGTGAATGTAGCTTGTGGTGTTAAAGCACCTTTAGTGGTCAACATGGGGGAAAAAAATTAGTCCATTTATCATTTCAAGGTCTTGCATGAGTGAAGCCTAAAGGGATTTTAAGATGTTATATATATATACATAAGTTACCAAAGTCAAAAATGAGGAAATTAGTGAATGAGGTATACAAAAATGGCTCATGTCGAGCATTATGGGTAGGGCTGCCACAATTTGTTGACTAATCGACTATTAAAATAGTCCACGACTAATTTAATAGTGGATTAGTCAATACTTTATAATATATGGAGTCGGAGTGTAGTAAAGTTGAAAGTTTTAATGACATTATGCTACCTTTGTGGACTTTTTTGGTTTTTATTAAGTTTTTTTTTTTAGGATATTTTGGAGTTTAGCTACTGTTTAAGCTATATGCTTGCTATTTTGGCTAATTAAGGATTTAAAAAAACATTTTTTAGCCTATTTTAAAGTTTAGCTAATATTTCAACATGCTAGCTATTTTGTCTAATTTAGGCTTTTTTAAGGTTATTTTGGAGTTTAGCGAGTATTTCAGCTACATGCTAGCTGTTTTGGCTAACTTTGGCTTTTTTTTTCAATTGTTTAGGCTAATTTGACATTTAACTAATATTTTAACTGCCTATCAGCCTCAGCGTTTTCATCTATTAGCCTCAGCAATTTCAGCTATCAACTTCAGTGTTTTTAGCTATCAATTTCAGCATCTTCAGCTATCAGCACTAGCATCTTCAGCGGTCAAATTAATTTTACATCCTTCACACTAGCTTTATCGCAGCTAATGCTATATATCTAGTTTTTAGTTAGCTTAAAGCTAATAATGGTTAAGATGTGTGCTTTACATTGAGTTGCATGACCCGATTAGTCGACTAATCGGAAAAAATAATCGGTGATTAGTCGACTATTTGTGACAGCACTAGTTATGGCTCTCGTTGTTGTCTTGAAAGTTGATTTAAAGTTCCATGCTCACTCCAAATGTCAGTGATTATGTGAAGCTTCTGGATGCTCAACATGAGCCTGTATGGAGGCGTTGTAATGATGTGTTTTTAGCATGTGACATTTTAATCTTTTCGTTTGTGGGCTTGTTTATGCTTAAAACTTTGCAAAGTGTGGGGTATTTTTGAGACATCACCTATAGCCCGGAGGGGTTCTGTGGACTGTGATTACAGTGTGAAGGGGGGAAAAAAATAGACCCAAGCTGGAGCCGTGTTTGGACCAAAAAAATTAGCAGTTCTGGGCGTTGACCTCCTAGAACTCAAATGTCAAAGGCTTTTTCCGGTGATAATCACCCCCTTGAGCGCAAACGATTGATGCTAATTTGGAGTGTATGAGTGACTCACATCAGCAAAACTCCATAGTAATGCTGGAGGCTGTCCGTATTAAGGCCAGCTTGTTATATCTTTGTCAGAGCTGCCAAGTGTGGTGATGGTTCTCGCCCAGAACACGACAGTATCAAGCTTTGCTGCTTAATTACAGTATTTTCACGGCAAAATGACAGACTTGGACGTGCAGGCTTGTGAAAAACAGGGAGGTGTCAATCACATTAATGCACGTTTCAAAATAAAAAAGTTCTCATTAAGAATTCAAATGAAGTAAATTCTCTCTCAGATGAATTCTAGCATTTTTGTTGTTGTTTATTTGATCAAATCCAGCTGAAATGCAGCAGGGTTTTGTGAAAAACTCAGTCCAGTCTTTCTGCTTTCATCACTGTTGAGAGGGTTGCTTTACAAATCAGATGCACTTTATTGATTGATTATGAACCAGTTTTCAAAGCCAGTAAAAGCAAAAACTTTGTGTTATTGCATTTACTTGTGCACATTAGACGCAATATTTCAGCTGTATTCATGCTGCAGGCAAAAGTGAAAAAAAATCTGTTTTTTTCTGCATGAAAGAATCCAAATAACATAAATTATATATTTTTAAATTTATGCTTGAATCCTCAGTATTATAGACCTTTGTAAAAATATACAGTTTTATATTTTATTTATCTTGTTTGCTGCAGTCTGAACAGACATGTCTTGTTTGTTGGTCTTTCAGATCACTGTTGTGGCAAATCCGCTGTGGAGTTTATTGGAAACAGACATGGCAGACGGCAGTGAAGCGGCAGCTCAGTGGGAAGAGTTTTCAATTTAATAAGAACTTGTAGAAACAGCTGTATTCCAACAAAATTTTGAAACTCGTAGTATTACCATACTATTTATTTTCAATATTTTTTTACTTTCAATAAAAATGAAACAAAAAAGTGCAAATGCTGAAGTATTGATGTTCTTTGCACCCTTCATAGTGGAATTTGTTCGTCGGGACATGAATTGTCTCCCATTTCCTTGCTCGGTACAGATGGATCATCAAAAAAATTGCATTTATTTTTGCTTGATTTTGGTTTTTCTTGCACTCTTTGCAATGTACCAAGCTGACCTCTAATGTTAACTTGTGTTTTATAAATAAACTCAAATGAATAGGGGTAGGACAAAATCAAACCAATTTCCCCTCCAATTTAAAAAAAAAAAGAAACCGTTAAAAAATCATTTTTAATCACAGGATTTTAGCCCACGGGCCAAATTCCTCTGGTGTGTGGGACATTCTGACACCAGGCAGCTGATGTTGTGCGTTTACATCACATGACAAAGCTGCATTGTGCTTTTTAAAGCATTTTTTAACTATAAAAACAGCATAATGTGTATTATAAAAACAAGCTTTATAAGAAAAGCAACAATGACATTTCAATAAATGCCAAATTCTGCCTCCAAAACTTCATCTGGGACATTTTCCTTTGTGATTTTGACTGTTGGGGGAAGAAAAAAAGACAAGTCAGTTTAGAATAATTAATCTTTAGGGATTCTCAAGGATTTCAGATGCTCTTGTGGGCAGAATCTGCTACTGTTTGGTTTTGTGTCTCGCCACACACTGTACAAACAAACCGGTTAAATCAGTTTTTTTTAATAATGTGTGTGGTCCAAATGTTTAATAACTGCTACAATATTATAATGGGGTCCAGACTTTAGAGCAGCAGATATTAAAGCCCAGAATTAAAGATTTTGTTTTATACTAACTCAAACTAACCATAGGAACAAAAAATATCCGTAGCAGAGCATCTGATGTATCTTGGAACTAATACACTAGGAAATGTCCCATCATGCACTTTGCAACATTTCACAGGTCATTTCCTAATAGCAGTGCTGCTGGAGAGTGTTGTGAAGTCTGTCTTTGAGAGGTGATCGTTTCATTGTCAGGTATACGTTCTCAAGTAAAGCAGAATTTAAATTTAGGCCACAAAAAATATTTTAGTAGTCGACTAATCACCGATTATTTTTCCAATCAAGTCATGCATAAACTTTTTCTCAAAGTTGATGCTAAGATAACGCTTTGCTGATGTTCATGTAAGCTCTGTGGAGAAAGCGGGTGTGTGTTTACGTAAGGCTGGGGGCGGAGCTGTCAGAGCAGACTCTTCCCGAAAGGGGCTGTCCTCACTCTGTGACATCAGCATGTGAGGATCCGGTCGTTTTCGTGGGTATGGGAGGGGCTGCTATAGGTTTTTAGAGGATTACTCAAAAATCCGTGAACGGATCAAAATACCTGAAGAACCAACAGTATAATACACTTAAAAACTCAATAAGTTGATTTTTCATTTTATAAATTAAATGAAGACGGCATCTTAAACAAAGGAACTATTTTTCACAAAAAGATAAACTTTTGGTCTCACTGACTCAAATATAACAAAAGTGCATTCTGTGGTGCTGAGTGCTCACAACTGCGAAATTCCCAAACAATATGGTGTTCTTGCTCGTACCCACAAAAGTTAGCATTTCTACATGTCTTTGCAGAAAGACTTGATCCCTTTTGAGAGCAGATGTTCACTTCAGGAGAATAATTTCACTCCGATGAGGTAAAGTTTGCAGGGATGCACAGAAAATATTTAGCTAATAAGTGTGCTTTCTGTTTAAGGTAGTGTTAGCTTAGCTTAGCTTAGACGACGATCTCTCTTCAGCGTTATCATACTCAGTCCCAACGTGCTTCCTCTTCAGGTGTCCATGTATCACCGTAGTGCTGCCCGGAACACAAGTTCTGCCTTGGAGAGATTGCTTTGGACACTTTTGTCTTATATTTTATTTTTTTTTTGTTTCACACTGTCGAGCTCCGTTAGCGTGTTGTTATGGTACGTGAGTCTTTCTATAACTTCCTGTGACATCACTACTGACCTAGTTTAAAGAGAATGGCAGATGTGGCATTAAAAAGTGCACACTGTAGTTCTGAGGAAAAAAAAAACAAAACTATTTTATAGTAATAATTAATCAACTAATTCCTTGTTCCAAGTTTAAGGAAATCCTTTGCAGGCTTTGATCAAATGTTCATTTCAACAGAAATGTTGATAAACTGCCAACTTCACATCCTGGAGTCGTGTATGATGCTGTTGCAGCTGAATCAAAGATGCTTTTATGCTGCTCTTCTCTTTGCAGCTCTGGAAGCTGGAGGTAGAAGTTGGCTCGACGGACCACACTCAGACTTTGTTGTTATGGATACAGCTTTTGTTTCGCATCTCTTTGTTGCAGAACTCTTTTTATACTCCGAGCTTCTTTCTGTTGGGTCCATCTTTGCCGTGACTGGAATAAGACGGCTCTCGGCGAGCTGCACTGCCGAGACTCCAGAAAGCTTTTCATTCATAAATCTGTACGCCACCAAGCCTGTGTGTGCTTAGTCAGCATTTTTTTTTTTTGCCCCTGTGTTCAAGGCCTTTTGTTGGAAAATGAATTACTCAGCAAATTTGAGAACGCATGCCTAGAATTAAACCGTATCATGCCTAGCACCTTGGCAGTCCTTTGTGGCTCCCCAGCAAACAGGTGTCAATGGGAAGAGGGATTGCAGAATGCAGCAACAGGAGCAGGGCCATGAATCACAATGGATGTGATCCAAGGATGCCGGAGAGAAGTTGTAGCTTTCGGCTCTCCAAATTCACTCAGATCTCCTCAAAGTGCACAGATGCACAAAATCCTCACGGCCTTCCTTCCCTCATTCGCCTTTTTCTGCCATTCGTGGTGAAAAGACGTTTAGAGGGCTCTTTCCTACGCAGCTCAGGTTTGCATTGTCTTGTTCTTTTATTCATCAACCCTTACCTCCTCAGTCTTTCACACTGTTGGGCTCTTAACCCTGTTTGAGCCCGCCAGGCTGGCTGCTGCTCCTCGCCGGCTCCGGAGTGAGGTCCCTTTTGTTGGAATGGCTCTGTGGAATTTAAAAGGGTGCCAGCCCTTCCCAGCCCTCCTCGTCCTCCATCCATGCATGTCACTGCTCTTGCTTCTTCCAGGTCTCATTGTTTGGGAAGGAAGGGAGCTGTGAGGAGAGTCACAAGTGTGAAAATGTTTACACAAGCATTGCTGCCCTGTCTTCCTGCTCTGGCACTCCGGAGCTCCTTGGTTTTTACAGACTCTTTCTCTTCCCATCTACTCTGTTTCTTCTCCTCACAGAGTTCACTGGTGACAAAAATGGAAATTTCTTTTACCGTTTGTGTGGGAGTTCACTGGTGGATCAGGCTGCAGAGTGACTTTGTGACATTTTCTGTTGTACCCATGTGGGCGATTAATAGGCGCCGTAACATTTGTTTGCTCCCTTTGCATCATCACGGAGCCCCAGGCAGGGATTTCTCCAGCAGAGAAAAGAGGGTTCAGAAGGCAGCTTCGCTCTAAGAGGGTTTGCCACAGTTACCAAATCTGGAACTGTTGGCAGCAATAATCTGCAATACTTGCATCAGATGAAAAAAAGACAACATCTGTGGATGATGTGCAAATGTGAATATGGCCATTTAGAGTGTCAGTGACATTACAGAGAACTTACTGCTTATGCACCAAATCTCATTTCAGGCATTTGTACTTATGGTTTTAATTGTGTTAAAGAGTGGTAGTATAAATGTACAGAAAAAAAAGAGTTTAAAATGAAACATGAACAGGGTTCTTTAATTTTGTATCTAAATTTAGACAGGTGCAGTCACAAATGCACGGTGATATTGCCTGAATAATGGTGTATTCACACCGGATGCAGGGCGTCAGGGCAGGGATGTCAAGTTTTTATGTTAAGCCAATGCACGGATGCAATCTGAAGTCTTGTGGCATGATTTGGGCATTGGGCACAGCACAGACTCGGCTGTGGGCATGTGGTGTTTTCAGTGACTCGATCAAATAAACATTCAAAATGATTTTCTTCCTGAACTTCACTACATTTTCTTAACCCGCTGGGGCCACAGGGTTGCCGGCGACTGTTCCGGGCAACTGTTGGTCAAAGATGTCTAGGCACCGCCTTGTTGTCTGGTTCTCTTGTGGATCAAAACCTGCCGGTGTGAATGCGCCCTTAAAGAGAGTTAGGTTTACTCGCAAAAAGATTACAGTAATCGTAAAGCAATCACTTATGATTTATCTTTTTGTCCAATCAGATATGAAAGCTGATCACATCCAGTAGCGATCGAGGTGATTGGGTGGAAAGTGAAACCGTTTCAGTTCCTGGGGAAGTGCTGATCCCAGAGGCACGAAAGATAAGAAGCCAATTTCCTGTCCTGGCTCAAGTGGCTGTGCTGGAAAGCCAAGGCCATTGTGGATTGTCTCTGAAATGGGACCACACTATTTATGGACCTTCATTCTCTGGCTTTTAATAGCAAATATCCTGAGGAATGTCAAAGATACATTTTGGGTAAAACTTTCACCATCCTCCTTTGACAACTAGCATGAATTCTCCTACAACCTGCTGCAGAACTTGGTCTGCTAATTCCAATTAGATGATATACTGCATATGACAGTTTCAGATATGATTTCCTGGAAAAGCCTCAGTGGTTGTGCGCAGCTTTATCTTTCCATATTTATGACTATTTAAATATTAAACAGGCTGTAATCATGTCTTTGCCTAGACCAATGGGATATAAGAAATCTCTTCGCAATTAATGGAGTTTCTTTTCAACCGAGCCAATGATCAAAGTTGTCTTTAACATATTTCTGCTAAAGCAGAGTAGAAAAACTTCATATTTTACTGCCAGAATAAATTTGTGCACTCTGGGATCAGACCCAGCAGGATAATTATTGTTTCTTTTAGGGAAATAAAGTTAACAAAACCCTGAAAGAGTTTGGGAAAATGGGAAACAAAAAGCATGCTGGGTAAGAAAATGTTGTCTGGCTTTTGTTTTACAAATGTTTATTTTTTTTCCAGATTTTCAGGTAATTCTGTCTTTTAAATTGCTTCTTATTGTTGTATCATCATTAATTTGAAGCAACATTTTGTAAAAAACTATCAAGTGTTAAATAATGTGACACCCCTGAGGAAAAAAAACAGTTTTAATTATTGGCTGTGAACTGGTATAAAAGATATTAGATACATATTGAAAAATCGATCGGGCAGTGAGAGTAACAGCAGTTTTGGTTAAGGATGTTTAAAAATAGACACGTATTGAAAATCGATGGAGCCACTGCAATATTGTTCAAAAACCACAGATATGAACAAGATTATGTTGATTAAAATCAATCAAGAAGTAAATAATCAATTTCTGACAAACTGCAGAATATTTCAATTTTTTAAAACTCTTCAGCTCTGATTGAGCGTTGATGACAACACTTTAATTTTGTTCCTGACCCAAGTTTTTTCAAAAGCCAGTCATTTTGAAGTTATTTTTCGTTCAGAAAAGATGAAATCAAATGTTTTCTCAGACTTAACTTGTTCATTATCTGTCTCAAGGATTTGTTGGTTATTTAAAGAGAACAAAACCAGAAAAAATGACTAATTATTATTCTGCTCCTCCAGTCTCACTAAAGACAGAAACACTTTTCTTGCTTCCTTTGCAGCTTCAGCATTATCGTCCAAATTGACTGCACACACACACACGGGTTTGTGTGTGACTGGCAATAATCTTGATCAACTGCTTCTTTTAGACAGCATCGTTTCTCATTTGCATAATTCCAGTGAGCTTCACTTCTTACTCCGTTTGACCGTGATTAGCGTTCAGGCTGCAGCACATTTCCATGTGAATCCCTCGCATATTATGTGGAATATCAGTGTCGTTTAAAGGTACAGCCCACATTGTGCGGCGTTTTCGCTTTGCAATCCACGCCATATCTAATTAGATCCTTTTTTTGTTGTTTTTCAATGAGATCAATTCAAAGCTGGCAACAAATGAATGGCTTTTTCTGGCAAACAGTGGTTGGTGTTTTTTTTCTCTCTTTTTCTAACAGAAAGGGACATGAATGTGACAATTAAGACTGTCAGGCTGCATATTTCTGTTCAGGAAAATTTCCTGGCACAGACCTGCATGTCTTCCGCAGCTGTCAGATGGAGAACTGACAGGAAACAGTCCACATTTTATATTAACAATGGGACACGGGTTCCTGTCAGCCTTCATTAGGAGACTTTGACGTATTGTCTGCTGCTGTGACAGGTCACTGCAAACACCAGCCTGAAATCAGAGAACAGGAAACAGCATCAGACCTGAGCTTCAAATCAGTTTTGTGGGAATATTTCTGATGGTCCAATTTTGGAGAATCTACAACAGCATTTGTGTCACATCTCTGACTGCAAGCTGTGTATGCTCTGTACCAATTTCTCTGATTAAAGCTCTACAGATGGATATGAAAAACCTACTTCCACAAAAAGTGCTACTTTCAAATCCCCCCAAAAAAGAACTTTTTAGTGTGACAAGATAAACAATTTTAAGATGTTTTTAGATGTAGTCTTTTTAGAGGGATGTTTTTCTTCTAAAACTGTTAAGGAAGTCCCGTCTACCTCTCTACAAGCGAGTTCCCGCGCTGCTCTGCCACCAGTGTTACGACAACCAAGCTGAAAGGTGGAGATTCCGGTCTAACACGGGAGAGAGAAGGCTGCAAAAGATGGACTCTAACACCTAATCAGTCTCTCAGTGGAAGAGAACAGCACAGCAGGAGGCATTCAGCTGTTAAGAGGCTCTGTACTTATACCTCGGCTCTTTAGAAAGCAAAACATTAGTATAACAAGAAGGAAAAAGCAGGTTTTATCAAATCTGTTTATTATTTAGGGTGACTAATCCGCTTAGAAATGTTACCTCATTAGTCCCACCCGATTGTCTTTCTGTTGCAAAACACAAGTTTGCTGTAAATTCATGTCAACTGTTATTTTCAGCTCTTAATACAAAAAGAAGTTAATAAAAAGCTGATTAAAAGTTTGATTTCAAATGTTTTGCATTTGTAAAAATGTCATTATATTGGATATAGTTTCTGCAGAGCGACAGGAGTTCATTAGAAATTCACTCTTGAGTTGTGAGTGTACTGTTTACTGCTCGTTTACATCCCCTCACAACTCCAACTTAACATTAACGGTGCAATAAAAATGGCGAGCAATAGTGGAGTTGTCCAGCCGTACAGTTTTGTACAGCTCGGACGAGGAAAACAAAGACGTTCATGGATCGATGCATAAAAATGAAACTTTTTTTTCCAACTGCATTTTGTTTTCTCTGTTCCTGATTTACAATCATTTGAATGGAGAAATACTCAAAAATCCAGTTTTGAGATCAATTTTCTTTATATATTTCCTCTATTATGCTAAAAATGCTAAAAGAACACGTTAAAAACACAGTTTTCATTGGAGTAGGTCTGTAAGATTAGAAAAACTTCTACATCGATTTTGGCTAAAAAAAAATGCATAATTGTAATTAAAAGACCACTGGGAATAGGTCAAAACTTTCAAATGAAGGATATTCGAGAGACTTTTGCGATGATCTATTCTTGAGGAATCTGAGATTGCCTAACATCCTGTACTTGCAGTGTTTGATCCCGCTCTTCAGGATCGTCCATGTGCTTTTAATAGGTGGTAGTAGTCAGCACACAGTGTGTGTACTAAGCCGTGCTGCTGTTAGTCATGCAGAACGAGGTCTGGTATTGTTCTGCTGAAATAACCACAAACCTCCAGGGAAATGACTTTGCTTGGGTGGAAACATAATTCTGTCCAGAAACCCAGCATACTACCCTCCTCTGCATCAACCGAGAATCAATAAATGAGCTCATCTCTCATGCCTGTTGCATTTCTTCTTACTATCACTCCCTTATCTCCTGTGTTTTTTCCTCAAGTCTTCTACTTTGGTGTGCTGCTGCTCATCAAAATGCGTACGTATAGTCGGAAATGTCATGGTGTGTTCAGGAACTTGAAATCAGAGTGACTGATGCTTAATCAAACACACAAGGCAGACCTGTCTTGTGAATGAACCCCTGGGATGAGTAACAGGCTCCAGCTCCACACGTGTTTTTCTTTAGGATCTGTTTGAGTTCATTTATGGTACTTGACACCACGACTCCAGTGATTACCATTATTATGACTATTATTTTAATGACTGCAACCCGCAGCTCTATTATATAAGTTAGAGGGGTAGAAAAAAAGTAACTAATGTCATCGTGAATAAACATTTTTAAGACTCACTCTAATGAAAATTGTGTTCCTGTTGCATTTTTCTCATGATGGCGGACACATATGGAGAAAATGATGATTACAGCTGGGTTTCTGGGTATTTCTTTATTCAAATCGTGGTAAACCAGGAGCAAATATATATATATATATATATATATATATATATATTTGTAAAAGCTTGTAGTTGTTACAACTCTTCTTCTTTTATGTATTGACTGTTCAAAAATGTGTAAAAAATTGAGTGTAGACTGGTAATGAGTCAGCGCACACTAGAGACGGCTGAAACATATCCTGTTTGTGCTAGCATGTAGCTTACCTGAGACCTTAAACTTTTTATCTTGTATGAGGTGAAATTGAAATTCATGTACTATACATGTAAAATTTCAATTTCTGTGAGCGGACCATATGGCGAGCATTAGCAGTACCATACGTGACGCATGACCAGCACTATCACAATCATTAGTGACAAACCTACTTCCCGCCCACAATTTCTGATGAAAAACTGTCACTTTGGAGAAACTTTGTCCCAGAAACCAGTCATGTTTTGATCTAATTGGGACTTTAACTCTACGGGGAACAAAAAAGTTGGATCGTTGAAGAAACCTGCCCATACCCGATCTGTATCCTCATCCCCTCTTCAGGCCTGCATAGCTCAGGGGGATATTAGCTGCTAGACCTCAAATTAAATATGTCTATGTGAGTAATATGGCCACATGTTCTCCACTGAAATCCACAATGTAATTTTCACTGATGGATCCTGAATCCTTCTGTCCTGATGCTACCATAAATAACCGGAGCACCCCCTCCCTCCCCCGCCCCGTCCCTCGCCTCTATCTGGTGGCTGCAGCTAAACCTGATAAATTGCTTCGACATCCTTCTCTAATTTAGCCCCTTGATTGAGAGATTCGGAGCGAGAGCTCCAGAACAAGCTCTGTCTTTCTTAATTTCTTTTCCATTTTGACACATCAGGCAAAAGGGAAAAAAAAAAAGTCTCCCTGACTCCTCCGTCTTTATTCTCATAGTCACGTCATTATTCACACAGTTCACTCAGTGGATTTCTCCAAAATTGAGTTTTCTTCCATACAAAGGGCTGGTGATATATTTTAACTTTAAACCTTTCAGTCCTCCCGATGGAATCGGACATGCGGTCTTTTGGCAACCAATGAGCGTTTTCATTTGCATGATAGAATTACAGAGCTCATTGAAAGGCAGGCTTTTCTATTTTCTTCTTTAATATTATATCATTGTCAAATGACTTGAGATATTGCCTGGTGCTCCTCTGCAGGCCCTGTGGGCTCTCTCCTCCGACTCGTTTCATTATTTTTTTCTTCCCTGCTGCTTTTGGTGGAAATGCTCACCTGTCACTCAGCCAGAAGTATCTTTTTGGCTCTTTCTTTCTTCCTTCGGTGGGAACAGATGATCCAGTCCTTCACAATTAGACCAAATGAAAGTGCAAAACAGATTAGTGAGGCTGGAGCTGCTGCTGAACATCTGTCCTCATCGCAGTCCACTTGCGTCACCGTCAGCATCATCGGGTTCGCTGCGAGCCGCATGATGATGCCTCCGTGTAAATGTAAACAAAACAAAACCGTTTCCTGTGATTCACATTCGCTGGGTGAAGTGCAAACTTGCAGGAAGAAAGGGTAACAGCAGGTGGCCTTACATCGCAAGGAAGCATCAGCTCTGATGTGCTTCACTTTTAGAAAGATTAGTGGACGCTTTTTTTCTTGCTAATTTGTATTCATTCTTGTGAAGAAAAAAAGGAAGTTTTAGTCATAGATTCTCACTTTGAGCTGCTGCTTGTGAGTGTTTTTTTTTTTTTTGGCACTCCTGACAAGTTCCCTCTGTTAGCTGCAGTGATACAACTGCTGAGAAGTGATGAGTGAGGATGTGATTCACTGTGACACAAACATGCACACAAACACACAGTCTTTCCTGTGGAGGCTGCTATAGGGGGTGTATTCAAACTGGACACATTCAATTCACTTAAGGTGAACCAAAGTTCATTTTCCCTGATAATCTGGAACAAATTTTCAGTCTGAATACGCCCAAGTGGATCCTGGTCTGGGACCAGGAACCACTCTCGGACCCATCTTTTGAGGTGGTCTTTGTTTGTTTCCTTTCAGACTGAAGTTCACTCTGAGTTTGTCACAAACTCTTATTAGCGAACCTTGTAGCCGTAGCGTCCTTAATAACCATCTTGCAGCATGTCTCCGCCGTACCAACGGGACAGTAAAAAGTGTTGAATCTGGAATTCAGACAGACATTTAAAATTGGTCAGTGAAATGAAAGGTCTGAATAAGTGAAGTATCTTGACGAAGATTTTCGGACTGCATCACCTCCATTTTTCTGTTGTTGTTTTGACCCGCCCCCATAACTGTTGGCCAATGATTGAAGAGATCTTTAGTCATGTGGCTTTGTTCAGAAATCTCTGGTAGATCCCAGCCTGAATACAGTCCAAACGTAAGATTTAGGACTCGATCCGGACCAAGTTGTTTTGTTTTTGTTGTATTTTGTATTGTTCCAAAAGAAAACGAGAAAAAAGTTTAAAAAAAAAGGCATGAACAATGTCATTTTATAATAATATCTGCTCCTACCAATCGCAAAATAACGATAACAAACAAGAAACGAGACAAAAAAATTCAAGTACTTCTTACTGATCATCACACCCTAATCCAGTCCGATTAAACAGATTCAATCTGGAACAAGTCATTTTTCCAGTGTGAATGCACCTCAAGTGGACTCAGTCCGGATCAACAGACATTTCCAATCTGAATACACCCATAATCTAGAATAAACTCACGTGAGAAAAAACTGAAAACCAATCAAAACATTCTTAGTATTTCATACCACTTTATCACTTCAATTTTTACAGATACATGTTTGTTTTTTTAATTGTTGTTTAAATTTCACTTTTAAATAGTTTCTGAAATAATTTCCTTTTATTATCTTTGCCTTCATAATCTGATCCCTGTATTTACTTTATGTTGTTTTTTTAATCCATGCTCTAATTTGTCTTATTTACAGACTGTTTGCAGACGCGTCTTCAATAAATATGCATCGCTTCTCATCCATTAAATATTTCTGCTTGCATTCCATGTTTTGCATGTTTAACACGACAAGTTCAGTTATGTGGGAGTCTTTAATAAATTATCTAAAAAAAGAATAAGAATATACAGAGTATATGATATTTTTCTTTTCACTGAATTTCAGCACTTAAATAGAAAACTGTCTTTGTGATGTTAAATCCTCACTCTTATACTGTAAGGCTAAGAAATAAACAAAAATTTTTTTAAAGAAAGAAATCAATAAAAAAACATTTAAATCAATTTTAAAAGTTTTAACTTTACTGCGCTTCAGTTTACCAAAAAAATAATAATAATAATAATTCTGCCTTAAAAAACAAATATGTGATGAATGAGGACATGTAAAAAAATAATAAATAAAAATAGTCCAACATACCACTAATAGGGATTTATGCAGCAGCTGCCCTTTCCTTTTCCTCACGGGGGAAACATTTGAAATAATATCTTTCCAGCTGCCAACCTCTGCTTTACAAAGACACAAATGTCCTGATTAAAAATAAAAGTAGCAGTCACCAGATATTTTTTTTTATTTTTCTTTAGTTATTCTGTTTTCTGTAAATGTGTTATGCAGCAACCTTCTCATTACCGAGCCAGAACAATGCCTGAAGGCTTAAACGGAGCAGAGCCTACATCTTAAGCTATGGTTAACAAATGATATTAAATTAACTTAAAGCCAATAAGGGATTGCATAGCTGGCTAACAAAAGGAGTAACAGTCTCATTATGAACAAGGCAATTATGGCAATAATCTGCTAATCTGTTTGCCTCATTGGAATTAGAATATCCAACCATCCGTTTTATAAACCGCTTATCCTGTTGAAGGCTGCAGGGGCTGGAGAGCATCACAGGCTCACTCAGAGGCGACTGAAAAACGCAGATTTTTTTATTGCATGCTGTCAGCCTGTCAAAGGTTTGCATATTTGGAATAATTATTTGTAGATTTTTTTTCCCCCTGTCAGGTGCACAAAAAAGTTCTCCAGGTGGCTCCGCCCAAACTTCATTTCCCTTTAAGAGCACTTTTACTCATTTAAATTCTTTTGGATACATCCAGAGCATCAAAGTGTGTCTGTGTGCTGGAAGTCTATAACTTGTGGATGTTGGAGCTTCCACAAGAGAACATTAAATACACAAAGGCTGTTAATGCAGTGAACTGTTTAGTTTATGTTTGTCGGTGCTGACCTCTCTCTGGAACAACCTCGGCACATAAAAACTCACAAAGCGAGAGCCGTTGGTTTATGACTCTGGACTTATTGAAATGCGAGTTCTCATTTGGAGTGACGGACAGCCAGAAACGATCTGAATTTAGCAAAACGGAGTGGAAACATTAAGGCTGGGCTCTCATCCAAAAATACATCGGTAATGAGCTGTTTGCTGCTGAGATTCGGGACATTATTATCAAATGGAATATGACTGCGTTGCTGTTTGGGTTTTAAAATGCACAGACACACTAGTATCATGTTCTACCTTCACATTTATGCTGATTACAGCCATCAGCAGGGCACAAGTCAAATGCAGAATGGAGTGTGCACAAAATAATTTTTCCATTTATTCTGCTCCTGCTAAAAGCTGCAACACCATTATGGAAAGTTGTATTGCTTTTTTAAAGTCACTATTTTAATTTTGGAACAGCCGTTCTCTGAGCCAGCCTCCTCCCTCCTGGACGATTGAGCTTTAAACGTATTTATTTTTTTCTAAAGTTGGGATTGAAACATGTGAAGTGATTCATGTGTAATGTTTTCTCCTCCCCCATCCTAGAGTCAATTTCCAGGTGGTGGGCTTTTTGCACAAGAGAATGATTTCTTAATCCTCGTGGATGCATCTGAAGGGCGAAGCGAAATGCTCCGCCGTCATGATGAGTGGGAGAGCGGCTGCCTGGTTAACGGGCTGGACGGAGAGAAAAGCCTGTTTATAAGATGAGCGCTGCTCTTTCATGTGTGTCTTCTCCGTCTCCCCACACGCTTTCTGTTGACTCTGTGCTGCTGTAAGTCTTTCTGACTGCTAATGTACAAAGAGACTGTGTCTAAACTGGCAAGTTAAATAGCTTTGGAATTGAGTCAGGCTTTTTTCAGCAGAAAAGAAAGTGTGAAGAGAAGCGTGCTAATAGGATGGTTGGGACATGACTTGCTCCGTACAGTTATCAGCAGCATGAAACTTTTTAAAAAGGGGATGAAAGATGCAACGAGAAGCAGCTAACCGTCGCCTTTGAAAAGCAAAATCAACAAACGTGTAGAATTTGAAATGAAACTCTAGAACTACCTTCCCAGCACCCTTCAATTAAAGTCAATGTAAACATGCATTTTTGGGCTTCTGCATGCAAAACTTTAGCGCTCTGATGTAGTAAGTTTTTATGACCGTTTTTGGACTCTACATACAAAATGTGCGTTTCAAGTTAACCGTATAAACTCAAAATTTAATTGAATTGAACTGAATAGAGAAAATTTAAAGAATTGAAAAAAGAATTGTAGTCGAATCAATCCAGGCTCTGGTGAATCAAATCATATTGATTTTGGAAATTGTTGGCGATACCCATCCCTACCAATCAGGATGGATGGTGGAGATCATGGAGGAGAACTTAATAATTGCAGTTTTAGACACCAAGTCTTTTTTATCTTGGAATAGAGCTCTGATAGAAAAAGCCTGGAGCACAATTCATGACTGAACCTCTTCCAACTGTAGGTGGTGGACTAGAAAACAGTAGAAAACAGTAGAAAAAGAGAAAGAAGGAGAAGCCCCTCCCTACTGGTCCAGTGTGAACATCAGCCCATTAAGCTTTTAAATCTGGTTTGACAAACTGGAACAAAAATATATTGACAATCCTGTTTTGTTTTCCCAGTAACACTGATGCAGCCCTAAAAAAACCCATTTCTTTAAGTCCTGAAAGGTGTTTTGTATTCATTTGGTTTCTGAAGATTTGTTGTTTTTCTGAGGTTCATGAGTGTTTTCTGAGTCAAAAAGTCATTTTTTCGATCATTCCAACACCACATGATCAAAGCATTTTTATAAGTTTGTGTTTTTCCCTGAAAGCCACAGTTTTGAAATAAAAACTCAAAACTCACAGAATAATTTGCTTATGGTCCGGTCCTTCTGTCAAGTTTTACAACCCTTTGTGGTCTATGTGTCAAAGTTTTTTCACTCCTGGGCTACACGCACATTCAAGAATCCGCCTCTTGCGTGTTATTCATCAAAGTCTCGGTGGATACTCAGCTTCAAAGACTTTTTTTCAAAATGTTTTTAATATTGTCGTGCACCTTGATAATTTATTGAAACATTAAACAAAGTCTCCAAGGTGACTTAAAAGTGCTGTTAAAAATAAAATAAAAAAGAGGAATGATAAAACACTAAATAAAATTGCAATAGATGATGATAAAAATACTTTCCTGACCCGTTAAAATGTGCTTTAAAAGGAGAAATGAGAACAATCTCAGCAGTAGGGGCCTGTGGCGGCTTGTGAAGGGGTCCAGAGTAAAGTCACCTTTCCTTTTACGTCCTTTCACAGGTTGAGTAGACCTGATGTGTTCTGAGTACGAGTGTTTGTTGGTCCACAGGTGAACAGCTGTGTCTACGTGCTAATATTCCTGCACATGAGCACAACAGTAAAGAATATATATATATACATATATATATGTATATATATATATATGGTTTGGTGTATTATCAAAGCAAACAGAAACTCTGTCTTTGCTGCAAGTGAGGACAATTTCAATTTCTAATCAATTTAATTTTGAAAAATTAACAGCCGATTAAATGTTGATTTCACTCAAGCCAGGGAACTACTATAAAATTAACAAAAATATACATTTATATGTTTTAATTAAGCCTAGTAGATTCAAACAGATAGTTTAGTCTATTGATGAGCCCTGAGGAACACCTTTAGAAAGAAAGACATTCTAGTTTCAACTGCTGATTTTTTTTTCACTGCTGTCCTTCACATTTACACATAAGATATTTTTAAAATCTACTGTCTTTATTACAGCAAGTGAATCCAAAAGCAGTAAAATGTCAAAGTATCATTTAAAACATAAAGGTCATTAAAAAAACACATTATTTTAAATATATGTTCTTGCACCGCAAATACATTAACATAACAGTTGTGGAAAAGTTCAAACCTTTTTAGTTCATCTGTATTTCATTTTAATGAGAACCACCAGGAGATTTACTGACTTAAAGAAAATGATTCCCCTGATTTACAGGTTGAAGTGCAATAACAACCATATTTGTGTGACTTCACCTTCCAAGGATAGATCCAATTTCTCAGAGTTCAGTTTCAGAAGGTTGGCAGCATCTATGATATAATTTTGTCAAGGCAGTTAGAGAAGGTGGATTGAGTTTCGGGAATTGGCTTTGGTGGGGATGTCGAGCTGATTACCGCCATTGTAGCAGTGTGGGAATTGAGAGCGCGGTGATGGATGGCGTCTCTACGCCAGAGAATGAACGACCTCTGGACAGTTTGAAACAGAGGAGCGGGATCTTCCACTCCATTAGTTTCCCCAACAGTTTTTCACCGAATGAAACCCATATGGAGCACCGAGCGGAGGAGCATCAGTTAAAGTTTTTTGTAATCACTTGGTGGAGAAAATAAACGACGCTCAGAAGTTTCTCCTCACAGCGATGTGCAGGTGTGTGTTGGTCTTTTCCCTCTGAATCCAGCGTTTCTCTCTTTTTTAATTTTTTTTTTTTTTTAGCTCACTCTAATGTTGTAATCACACTCCACAAACCGTTTCTGTATCAGTAATAATGGAGGATTTTATTATGTGTCTAATGGTTAATGGAGTAAAGCGTGCACAGCTGTTGTAATCATCCTTAATATTCATATTATTCTGAAACTTAAGTCATGTGACGGTTTGTTACCTTAAAGATTGACTCAGATCATCTTTTTATCTTTTAAGCCTGTAAGCCTGCCCCCACTTCCTGACATCCTTCTGTTAACACGCTCTTATGCAAGCTTGCAGCCCCTCACAACCACAACCTAACATTATCGATCAAACGTGGATTGAGTTGTCTACAAGCTTCCTCTGCTCCTGCTTCCCAACAATTTGAATAAAAAAATACTTAGAAATGCAATTTCATCATTTATGTCCTCCAGCATGAAAAAGAAAGGCACAAGAACACGTTAAAAACACCCAAAACACAATTTTCATCAAAGTAGGTCTTTAAAGCAAGGGCTGATCATTAGTTTTTTAAAAACACCATCCAACCAACTTCACTTTCTTGATTCCTTTTGAACGACTCCTTCAGAGAAATAGGATTTCTGCAGCTTAAAGCAGAGACGGCACTCATTTGAAAAAAACTGAAATAGACAAAAACTACATATAAAAAATGTGTGTGCATGCTTGCTTGCCAATAAATGAGAACCTATTCAGTGGACAGAATGAGATTCTTGCTCCATTACTACCCCAGTTTAGTTTTTCTGTTTCCATCTATTCCAGAGGAGGAACACAGATGAGACGACGCTTAAAGAAGAGGGCCCTCACAATCTGTCATTCAACAGCTTAAAGCCCAAAACCCTTCATAAGAGTATGTTTTAATGCAAATGTTTTAAATCGTACGTGCTACTATTAACTCAAATGTACGGTTGAATGCATATTTAATATTTATAGAGGACACTGGCTTAAAGGCTCTGCAAAATCCTCCGGAGCTTTGATTCCTAGAGCTGTACCACTGATAGAAAGAATCCGCCTTCAAATGGAAATCAGTCGGCATTCGGGACATTAGTATACTGAACAATCACATCTGTGTGAAATTGAAATGAACTGGGTTTTTTGGGAAAAGGCTCTGGCAGCTTATGCTCTCTTCACAGCCGCTCAGCTGCTTTCAGATGGGGAGTGTTGTGTAATTGCTTGTTAGTAGAAAATATGCAGCGGCCACGATGGGTTAAATGACAATTAGCGCGTAATGTTTATAGGTCTGGATGCAGGCGGGCGACCCAGAGGGAGAAGCATTTTCTGGCGGTAACTTGAGGCGCTTCGGGGCTCTGGCTTGACTCGGTTTCACTTGACAGGTCTGGATGAGCGTTATTCAGCAGCTTCTATTCCTGGTCCTCTCCTCCGCTGGCGGGGATGCTGGGGTTAGTATGCAGCGGAAACTCCCTGCCCCTCCGCCGAGTGTCAGCTCACCCCTCCTCTCATCATAAAACGACAGCAGGCGAGGACAGTAGGACAGGAATGTGTCAAAGACGGGCGCTCAGGTCACACACACACTTCTGCATTTTGGCTCTTCGTCATGTTTCCTCTCAGTTTGAACTTTTCAGGATTGACAGCTGGCAGGTGGGCAGTGGTCGATGGGAGGCGGTCTTACTTTCACTCCATCGATTGTCCGTTCAGCGCATCGATCTCTGCCACATATGTAATAACCACAGCACAGGCACACATACATGTAAAGTCTCTCCTCTGTGTGGTGAAAGCTCTCAGTGGTAGTCCCCTGACAGCTCTCCAATCCCAGACTCTTCGCTCAGATAACAGATAAAAACGTTTTAAAGATTTTTTCCATGCCTTTCTTTGCATCTTCTGCCTTTTTTACCATTAGAAGCTGCAGCCGCTCACGTGTATGACAGGGTGAAACATTTTTTCTGCACACATTCATCCTCCACCTCTGAAATTAAAGCATACCTGGAAAGCTGCAGTTCCTGAAATCACCACTAGAGTCGGGTTTCAAAGAGTAGAAATTTCCCCTTGATTTTCACTTTAAATAAAATTGGTTGACGCCCAGAAAATGTAAGCAAAATGTATTTCTTTTGTAAATCATTTTTTGGTTTTGGTAAACTTTTGTTAGAGTTGTCATTGTTTATTGGAACAATAATTTTTTTTTTCTTTTTAATTGGATGGTTGATTGAGACATGAATAGAAACAACAAAACTTTAATTTGTGTCACCCAATTACCCAAATTTGTATCACCCAATTACCCAAAAAAGTGTGTTTTCTGCACACTTTTGATCTTGGCGGAGAAAACAATGTCCCATTTCATGTTAGTTTTTATTTGTTTATTTTTTTTCCATTTGTGTTCTCAGAGATTAACCATCCAGTGCATCTGTGTCTATGGTTCCAAGTGCCATTATTCCCATCCGTGAAGCTAAGACAAACTGGAAGTCTATGTTTTTGAGCTGTAATGAAGTAAAGAAAGCCATCTTCAATTCCCCAAAAAATTATTACTTTTTTAAAAAAATGTAGATTTTTTTGAACTTTTAGTAATTATTTGTCCATCTGAAGGTCAGTGGTTTGCTAGTCAGTGTTTTTGTGGAACACAATCAAAGCGTTTTCATGACATTTAAGAAAAAAAAAAGAAAACTTTATTCGAACATTTGAAATCAAAACCTGCATCCAAAAATTGTGACTTAATCTACCTCTATGCCCCCGACGTCCTGCTTCAGGTTTGATCCTGGAGGTGAAGGATGGAAGCTCTCACAGCTACAAAGAATATTCTTTAAAAGAACAGACAATATTTTGTCAATTTAACACAAAAGTCAGATTAGATAAGACATGAAAAGACATTACATTAAAGTATATTAAGTTACGCTACTTAAGAGCTGCATTGATAAGATAATATCAGGTCCTGTGGTTCAGCACAACCATTTATACATCACTGAAAAAAGACACAAATGGAGGTCTAACTGCTAGCAGTTATCCCTCGTCTTCTTGATGACAATTTAAAAATATTTAATCCGTCTGCTCTACCTTTGATCCACACTTTGGAGATCAAAAGGTTTAGGGATTTTACCACCATTTGCTCCCCTCTTTCCCCCTACCAGTTTTTTTTCCTTCAGGAACTCAGAAAACTGTCTCCCAGTATTTCCTGCATTACTGAGTGTTATCATTCTAACCTGACATTCTGTTTTCCCGACCCTGATTCTGCTCCGACTCTGTTGTCTGCCGCCTGCCCCGACCCATGCCTGAGCTACGTTATCTGAAGTCTGATCCCTGAAACTCCTATCATCGTGATTGACCTCTGCCTGCCTGACCCTGATTTAGCTTCACGGACTTGTAGTTGTGTTTGACCCCTGCTCTGTCAATCCATCTGTCCAATAAACCTGCTGCACTTAGATCCATGTGTCTGCCATCCTGTTTGTATCATCGTAACCCTAACATTGCCTTAATTACGTGTGAATAATCACTTTCAATTTAATTTTGCTGATAGATGGATTAGTATTTCTTCCGATCTATCCAGTGAAGAAAACATCATCAAGGTGAAAAAAAGGGAAAAAAATAGCCTGGAAGCTCAAGATCCCCTGCTTCATGGGAGTCAAGAAAATATAAGATGCACAACACAGTTTCTGTAGCTCAACCTCCTACTGGTTTGTTGGTTTTATAAGTTAATTGGCTGTCGCCAGCGGAGAATTGTCCCTCCAATAGGTCAGCTTCTCCACCCCTGGCATCATCTGCCTGCTGTAAGACATGCAGCGACAGAGGCTATCATTGTCAAATATAGCAGCACAGATGGATTAATTATGACTGCTAATCAATCTATTATCACCAGCATAATACAGTGTGGACACAGTCCTGTTCAGGCTTCGGTGCGCACCCAAATTATACCTGCTAATATTTGTCCCTGGGGAATGTAAATTAGACAGGACAGTCATCTCCCTGCGTCACTTTTCTGTCTCTATAATCGCATTCGTTTGACCTCGAGGAGACTAAAGCGTTTCGCCCAATCACAAAGAAGGCTGGTCAGCCATCACTAAATTAAATAGATGAAAGCGATTTCAACCTGAGACTGTTTCCTTCGGCGCACAAAGCCGCAGCTACATTTGCCTTTCACAGGTCACTGGAAATCAAAATAAGTGGCCTTCACATTCAGAGGTTATTAGTCTGATGTCATATCTGAAGCTCGGAGCGACAAACAGGAAGAATTAAGCAAGAACGAGACAGACAGCAGCTGCTACCTAATCCAATAAATGATTGTGTGTTATTAAAAAGCTCGCACCGGCGGTGAAATTGAAACAAGAGTCAGTTTTGATTAATGGCGAGCTTGATTAAATCAAGCCTGTCTGCAGAAGGGACAGGTAGGCTGGCGCACGCCATTTGTTTTACCAGTAACCTCACAGCTCTAAATGAGTTTTTATTTTGGTGTGGCTTTGCATAGGTGTGATATTCTTCACTTTGCTGTGCAAAAGTGGGTCATCGCTGCCTCTGTTGACAGGAGCTAATTTGTTCACCTGAGATTTGAATCACTCCTCGATTGGCCCAACACCCCAGCTTCTATATTTAGGTTCATGTTGACAGCTTTTTCCCTCTGCGGGTGTAGCTAAAGCGGCTGTGAATGTGAGCTCAGAATAACATATTTTAAGTGTTTAACTTAAAGCTTTAAAAAAAACATTTTCTGCTGTCTAGTGTTAAAGCTTTGTCAAATAAAATCTGTTTTTCTGTATTTCTGATGCCGTTTGATGGATGCGAGTAATGTGTGTGGGCCTGTATTTGGCTTGTGTGTGCCCTTGATTTCACCGTGTGAGTTCATTTGTTCATTAGTGTTGCGCGTCCGTCCTCTGTTCGACCACGTTGGTGACTGTTTACGTCTCCGTGAGCGGAGTTCATGTCAGACTTGTTTTGTGTCCGTCGCCTGCAGCGCTCTGATCTCAGATCAATGCGCGTTAACTCTCTCAGCAGCAATCGCACATTCCTTTACCATAAATGGCCTCGGCAAATTCCTGTGAAGCTCAAGGCTCCTCTCTGACTCCTCCTCATGTCGACTTACTTCCTCTCTGTCTTTCTTTCCAGTCTTCTTTGCGTTTGTTCTTCATCACCTCGGCCCCCTGCTCAATGTCGCCGGTCTTTTCTCTCCTTAATCCTCCTCTTTGTCTCTTCTCCTTCATTTGCATCTTTTGTCCTTCTCCTCTTTGTTATTCCACACCTTTCCTCTCACCTTTCTTCTCCGTCATTGCCTTCCTGTCCTTTACTTTCCCTTTCATCATGTCTGCTCTCATGTCAATTCCCTCCATCATTGTCACACTGCTTCTCCTCTCATGGTTACACTTCTATCCCTCAAATTTTATTTTGTTCTGACTTTATCCAAAGATTTGCCACTTTGGTGAAAGCATGTGCTGAGTTTGTTCTTGAAAAATTGGATGGAAATCTCCAACACCTGCTTCACATGCTAATTTTAGCCTTCTTAGCTCAGGACAAGAGCCTGTTAAACCCCAATTAACGGTTTCTGAATGCAAATGGGATTTTTTAAATAGTTTCTATTCACTATAATTTGAGTCAGCTGTCCATGAAGGAACAGTAGTCAATGTTCAGTTTCACACGAGGCTGTAAGATGCCGTTTAAGCCAGTTTGGCAACCCCTGCACAATGAAAAGAAGCTTGATTCATTTTTTTTTGTCAGAAGGATTAGAAGCATTTTTGGTTTTCTTCTTTTAATCTTTGTTGGTCAAAAAACGAGTTTGTGCATGCATGATAGACACAATTTTGGCTCCGTGCATACCAGATATCTTGCACAGATTTGAAACTTAAACGAATTACAAAATTCTGAGGGGTTACACTCAACTGATACTTTTTAATCTCACACTAATTTCGTGTTTTGTTTGGTTTCAGGGGACTGTATCAACAACAACAATGAAAGTGATAAAGACCTTATTTACTTTTTCCTGTTTTATACAGAATTCTAACATGACTGAGTTGATTCTCAAGAGTGAGGAAATAGAGAAAAACTGTTGAGAAACAGTTGTTAATTCAGCACATCCTGGTTCTGTTTTCTATTTTAATGCTAGGTCTGTAAAAGAATGATTGGTTGACCTTTTATAGGCGTGGATGATACTGGAAATTTGGGTATTTACACGATACCAATTACAATGCTAGTATATCCATATTAATGCAGATATTTTTTAATGCAGAGATTTTTTCTTAAATGTTGTATTATATAATAATTTCAGAAATTCACAGATTTTTGCTCACTAGATGAATAATAAACACTGGAGTGAGACTTTTGGCAAACAAAAGCATTTATTAACTAATTACACCAATCTGTAATGAACATGCATCACATTTAGAATATGTATATTAATAATGGCATTATTTTATATTTATACATATAGATAGATAGATTGGTGCTGTCAATTGATTAAAAATATTCATGAGACTAATCATACTTTCGGATTACTCATGATTAATCACAATGTTTTAAGAGGTAAATTTTTTACAATAGTTTTGAACAACAGCATTTTTTTTCCCTTAATTTTTACTTTCTTACATTTTTACATCTATAAAGTGTTAACCCAGGTTTCCCAGAAGGGCAGAAGCAAAAAAAAAAAAAAAAAGTACAAAAAAGCAACACTGTAATGTATAAAAATCTAAACAACAAAACAAAGAATCCTTCGATTGCGTGTCAGTATCTCTCTGATTCTCTTTACTAAAGTTGGGCTGTTTTTCTGCCCAATCTGGCAACACTGCCGCCAGATAGACGCTATACTTGCATGAACTCCGTAAGTAAATTCTAGCTCCTTACTGTACGTATTGAAGAAAAACTGCAACAAAAGTATCAATCTCATCACGCTATTATCAATACTCCACCTTGGTATCAATACTTAAATTGATACACTCACTCCTTGCTCATTATGAGAGCAAACTTTAGACATCACACCATGTATGGATAAGCTGCCAAGATACCTTTAGGTTTTAAGTGAATTCATAACTTTTTCCACAGATTAGCTTCTTCTGTCGTTGATAAAACAAAATAATTTAAGCAAATGTTGCAAACAAAAAGCAAACTTTTCAATGTTCATCTCTACTGGTATAATCAGCTTTCTTATTTTCGGAGTGACCTGAGGTCACACATGCAGTGCTTTCCCACCTGTGTGCACACAAACAGAGGCACACGCTCTCTGCTCTGCAGGGGTTTGGCTGCCATTGATCGGCGGAGTTGTTGATATTCATGCCCACGCCCGCAGCCTGAATGTAGTCGCTGTAGATCATTGGTAAGGTTTGTGACAATGTTGTCGGGTAGGCGGCTAAACATGATGAGAATGAGTCAGGCGGAGATCAAATATGAGAAACGGATGGAGAACGTTTCTCCAGCTCCTCTGTTAGATAGACTCAGTGATTACCGGTGAAAGCTAAATTGGCAATTTGCCCTGTCTGCACTGACTGCAGTTCTGCTCCTCTGGCCCAAAGCTCAGCCTGTCACTCTGTTTCTCTGCCTGCTTTGTTTGTCTTTTCGCTCTTTCATTTGTCTCTTTCTGCTTCACCGTTTGTCCTCCTTGTGCCTTTGACTTTGTCCTCTGAACTGCCCTGTTTGCTCCGTCGTTGATCTTCATTTGTCTTTGAGAGGTTTATTAATAAACCAGATCCAGTTCAACAAAATGTGTTCTACAATGTCTTAATAAAACCTATGAATTGGCTAACTTTTAATAAAAATAAAAACACTCAAAAACTCTTGAAAAAGTACATTTATAGGAGGCCAACCTTTCCTTTATTTGATCTAACAAGCCTTCCAGTATATTCTATAATGTTGAAATTCCAAGAAAACATAAATATTGAAATTATTCTAGTAATTTGTAAAATAGATTTAGCCTTAGATATCATATTTGTAATTTTTAAAGCAGTAGCATTCAGGGAAAAACTATTGGTCACAACCTTTAATCAGGGTGTCTACTCTGTACCTAATAATTTCTAAAATTCTAATTTTATTCAGTCATTAAAGTGAATAACCTTGAACTATTTTAATGAAGATTTCACTGTGTGGATAAAACACAGAAAGGTGGCAGTTTAGACACAGTTGTAATGTAATAACACAACAGTATGACCTCACTGAACATGCTCAGCTAAAAATTAGCATTCAAAATTGGGAATCTAAGTTTAGTTTTGACATCCACATTTGCTTTACCTTAGTTGTTTTCATTTATAAAGTGGAAAAAGGTTTTTCAGTTGAAGTTTGTAAAAAAAAAAAATCATTTTGAGACCTATATTGTCCTAAAAAAGAAAAAGAAAATAACAGCGGAAATACAAAAATACCTTACCTGCCAAGTCTTAAAAGCTTTTTTTTTGCCTCTCACAAAGACAATCAACAGTTTTGAATTAAAAAAAAAATAGCCGGAAAGAAAAAAACAGCTTTTGAAGAGAAAAAAATTGCATCCAACCTTCTACCTCTGCAAACGAGCTTCTAAAATAATACCGTCCAAATATGAAGAACTCTCATTTTTGGGAGGATTTGTCTTTTTTTAAATCCACTGGTTAAAAGGAGGTAATGATTCAGATCAATGTAGTCATACTTTTATGTTTATCTGGTTTGAGATAAAAGGAAGTTTTTGCTGCAGATTAATCACATTACTTGATGACAATTTGTGGTGTTCGATTTCATGATCCTTTAATTTTCTGTCTAAAAGTAACAAATACTTTATAGATTAGTATGAAAATATTGCAGATATTTCCAGGTTTTAGTATTATGACTTTATTATTAACCTTTTTCTCCTCTCAATCCGTTTGGGTGTAAAGTTTCATAAATCAACATTTCCAGGAGTATTTTTCAGAGATCACTTTTCTCTCTTTTGGATTCTTTTCTGTCTTTCTTCACCGTTTCATTTCCTGTCTTGTGATTTCCGCTTCATCTCACATCTTAGAGGCTTCACAAGGTTAATCCCGTACTATGCAATGGATCTGCCTCACTGCGTCTTTGCCCTCTTTCCTTTCTGCAACGTGTTTTCCCTTCACCGTTCCTCCATAAACTTACTCAATCTCCAGCTGACCTCATTCCCGTGCTGCAGGGCAGGTCGGGTTCTGTTTATTTAGTGTCTGTCTGTAGCAGAGATCTTTCACCTCCTTCCTCCTCCTCCTTCCACTTAAACCTCTTTATCTTAAGTTTGTCTCTACAGCTTTTTACTTTCCTTTGCTTACATCCTTCTTAGTTTATAAATTCATATCTAAAGGCAAACATTTTTAAGGTTTTCTTTCCTTTTGGTTGATGTGCAGGACATTAATGTTTGAGAAAGCCTTTTTTAATGTGTCAGTTTTATAAAGGAAGTTGAAAACCGTAAGAGAACTTTGTGCACATTTTTTTCTTTGTACACAAAGGTTTTAAGTGCATCGACATTTTTCACTTCTTGAAGTGTGGTTACTGATTGCTGGAGCCATTACTGACAATCCCAATGGGAAGAACTGCCATTTAACTCTCTAATTATTCTGAAGATGGAGTTTTGTACAGCAGAGACTGAGCTGAAGTGATGGGTCTTTTCTTTTTTCCTTCATGGGGGTCTTTAGTCAGTTCATGTATGAACTTTATGATTTATTTCATGGCTTTGATGGAATCTTTAACCACAAATTGAGGGAGTAAATGCTCTATGTCCACCCAAATGTCACGTTTTACATGGTTATAAGGCTAGAAGTCTCTACCAGCTGCATCTTCTGCAGTGTACCAGCATATACCAGTTTTCATAGTAAACTTCACTTTTGGAGATGGTTCATAAATGTTACGATTGTCAGTGACATATAAGCTCAAATCGCTCCAGACTTTGATGTAAATCAGGGGTTTGCAAACTGAGGCTCCGGAGCCACACGCAGTCCTTTAATCCCTTCTTTAGCTTTGAAGAAAAGCTCACGACTTGAATAAATAATAGATTTGTTTGTTCAGTTTTGTCATTTATTTTTTGATTTTTAAACTGATATGATCTTACATTAGTAAAAGTTAACTTTTTTTTTTTTTTAACCACAGAGCTTTACCATTCCTCTGGAATGCACACGTCAGATAATCAAACAAAATGATGTCATAAGATTGGATCTTGCTGTTGCTGTTCTGAGGTAAAGTTCTTCAAGTTAAAATTGCTAGTAAATCAGGAGAATCTTATTTGACACTGGATGTATTTTATTTTGAAAGGAACTTATGTGCTGCTATCAAAATATAGTAGATATATAAATCTGTTATAATTCAATTATTCTAAATATTTAAAAGTTAAATTTTATGAATGAATGGCTTAAAGGGGAAAACATAAAAAGTGTATTTTTCCAAACGGTGAATTGGGACTTTGCAGCCCTCTTTGGATTTGGTCAGTAAGATACTGAACCATGTGGCTCAGAAACTCATGTTACGTTAGCAACAAGCTAACTGCCTTTAGCATTATGCGTGAGATCGATCTCTACTTTTATGTATTGGTTATTGATCTGTTAAGCTTGGATCGATTCAATTTTACCAACCCAGCTCTAATATATTAGTTTTACTCATGATTTGCATTACTTACAGTTTATTTTCCACCGAAAGGAAAAGCTACAAGAAAACTGTTAAATATCATATCAGACAAGTTATGGTACGATGTGAGATAAATAAAATTAAAGAGGAAAAACAAATCAAAATGTTCATTTTTGGATTGTATTAAATAGAGAATTTAATGCCACCAGTAAGAAGGAAAAAAGTTTGTTCTTTCAAAATTAGCATTTTGTTGAATTATGTCTTTCACAATTTTTAATGGGATTTTCTTTCACCAGAATTACTTCTTTTCAGTGACTGACTAGTATCAACGCTGATATTTTCCTTTTTAAACCTTGCAGATGATATTCAGACTTTAGTTGAGAGGCATGCGGGAGCAGAATGATCAGATGTGGAGAGAGCAGCAGTGCAGGCAGCCTGGGAGAGGAAGACAGATGGAAACTGTGTTGTTTTATTAAGTAAACAAAAGAAACCATTGACAGCCACAGAGGCATATTAGCATGCAGGCACGATTGAACGTGTCAATGAGACACTGACAAAGATCTGACAGGGAATAAAGAAAAACCAAGAACTGTCTGTACTGAGGAGGATAACACACACAGAGCTGCTGTGATAAATTAAAAACAGCCAAAGTGTGAACAATGACAGGAAACAAAGCTCAACAAAGTGAACAGGGATCACATTTTTCAAAATAAGACAAGGTCAAATTGACAGGATACTGGGTGAATGTTTAAAATAATGGAACTTTGAAGAAAAAAAAGAGATTTAAAACCAAATTTATGAATATTCCACAAGAAAATGTTGTTATCTAAAATAAATTATTTTATGCATGACTTTAAATCGATAATTGACTGAACTAAAACATATTTGTTTGTGTTTCTAATACAGTCAGCCCTTAGTTTTCATGGGAAATGATGTGACCCATTTAAAGATCAATACGGCTCATCACTGACTCCCATCAAAGCGGAAACCTTTTAAAGAGCTAAATAATGTCTCATCACCTCTTGTGGAATCTATAAATGATCTTTAATGTTGCTGTTTGTGAGCTACACTGCCTCAGAGGAAATTGCTATTTATTATGTTAAAATGTCAAGTAAGCTGCAACTACAAATGTATAGGAATTAAATGTAAAGTAATCGGGTTGCTTGGTTTGGCAAAGGCATGATGGGAAGTGAGTTTTGTCACTCCTAGCTTTATTTATAAAATAATACTTAAGGTGGAGGAAGGAGTGCACCAAGGATCAGTTTCGAGTCCCTTCTTGTTTGCTGAATATTTTATTTTTTTTATTTTATTTAAACTTTATTTAACCAGGTGAAACCCATTGAGATCAGAATCTCTTGGCTAATGTTGAGTTGAGGTTGTTAGGGGCTGTAAGTTAGCAGGAAATAGTGTTATCCAAGGGATGATGGGAAATGAGGGCAGGTTTACTCTGTACTAACAGAACAGAACTGCAGAAAACTGTCCTAGAAAGCAACACAAGTTTGTTGATTCTGGCTAAAAAGGACATGATCATAATTAAAAGATCACTGGGAATGCTTTTAAAATAGATCAAAGATGATAGAATAATAGAACTTCAGGAAGGCTAATTGCCAGAGTGCTTGTATAGAATGGGGGAGTGGTATGTTATAGTACTGCATGCACTGAAGATATTTGTGTTTTCTTCTGTTGTTATTTCTGTGAGTGGAAGTCTGGAAGCACCTCAGGTGATTTAGAACTTTCCGGAGTTTGGTGATGTTCGGTTTGTGACGTGCTTCATTACAGACTATCAGAAAGCACCGTTTCCTTGAACTGACTGCTCTCCGGCTCTCCCTGCTGCCTCTGCGTCTTCTCATCTCTCAGCCTGTCTCCGGCTGCCCGATTGACTTCATGCTCCTTCCTGATGCCTCCGATTTCATCTCTGTTCGTCCCTTAGTGCTTTCCGAGTTTGTCTGTAAAAGTTTCACATCTTTCACATGCGTTAACTATTTTCCCCAAAAAACCTTTGAACACACTGACAAGTTTTTGATTTAAAAACAAGCTAATTAATAACTCTCAGCAGGAGAAAAGATTGATCACCTACCTTCCTTCTGCCTCTTTTGCTCCCTCACATCCTGTCAGTCTGATTCCCTCATTTCAGGCTGTCTATGTAAATATTATTGCTGAATCGGAAATGGGATGATGCTCCCCAGTGCATGTCCTGCTGCCATCTCTCCAAGCGATCTATCATATGGGCTGACGTATAATCAATCACGCTGACAACCCCCTGTTACACCCAACTCATACAACCCCACCTCTGTCTGAGGCACCCAGCTGGGGAGGCAGATCCCAGAGATTTACCTGATGGTTTCTGCTCTTTATCTCCAATTTTTCAGTCTTCTGGTCTCTTTCTGGAAGGCTTACTGTAATTCAACTATTTCAGAAGTTAATTTGGTGCATTTTTTAACATGTTTATACAAGCTCAGATACCTTTTTGGGTTTACATGCAGAAAAAGATCTTTGTTGTTCCAGCTAATCTGATAAGAGTTAACCAGAGGAACAGGTTTACAACTGGAGCGATAACTGATGAGAAAATCTGACTTCAAGTTGGTGCAACAAAAACTCTAAACTTCTGCACCCTTAGAATGTAAAACAAATTCTAATCTTGTTCTGTTAAATGTGTCAAACTCAACCGTTCAGACAAACCCTGATTTAATTAACTGATTTTATAGGAAAAAGAAAGAAAAACAGAAAATGGAAAATATTTATTGAATAGAAAAATAATCATGCTTCTGACTTAAATGATTGTTTATTTTCTACTTGAGTGAATGAATTAAATATAGAGAACAAGTTAAAATATAAGCGAAATTAAACTTGTTTAAGATAAAAAGAAAAAATGAATATTGACTAAAATTCTGTCATTTATCAACTATTAAAAAAAAAGTTTTCTCGTTTATTTAAGGGCCTATTGGCCCTTTAATACAGAGTAAATATCAGGCTGCAAAATCAACTTTTTGAGCTTTTAAGTGTATTATAATATTTGTCACTATAAACAACCCCACAGAGGTTATTGTTTACTCTGAAAGACTTAAGAAAAGTATAGCATAGGGCTTTTAAGTTCCATTGTCTGCATTGCTGGACTGTTTCAGGACCAAATGAAATGGCTGCATTGCGGCGTGTCCTGCAGGTTTTTGTGGACCACAAAGGTTTGATTATTATGACTTATTGTATTTCTTACATGAAGGGGTTGCATGAGCCCACACAGCAACTCTGAGAATGCACCGTCGGCCTTACAGGTGGAAAAACGGCTCAGTTTAAACTCTTTTTATTAAACCATAATTTTTGTCAGCTCTCAGAGCATATATGTGAACACTGAAAGAGGTAAATATGTTTTTGATTTTTAATGCAGGCATAAGACAGAGGGTAAGTGAGGCGGCAGATGCAGAAAGCTGGATTTGTGGAAGTGATTCTGAAGCCGTGCACGCTACTGTAAATGCACAGTGTGCTACGTCTTCAGGGAGATCCTCTGCATAAAGGCCAAAACATCCGTGCTCCAGCATTAACTTTACACAAAGACTCTTTAAAGCAGCTAATTCTGCAACAACTGCATGCCCCTGAGATTTGATCCAACCGGCGTGAACTCAAATCTAATGTAAAGATAAATCGACTAGAGCCCAATCTTGCATTCCCAAATGCAGCTCCTCCAGGGAAAATTAGTGCAGTAGTGATTCCATCAACACTTACTGAAGCTGCAGCTGGTTAGTAGCTGCTGCTGCTGCGTCATTTAGTACAAGACTGGTGCAGAAAGGCTTTTTGACAAAAGGAGAAGCGGCTGAAGTGTGGCATCTTTTGTTTTCTTTGTCGCTGGAATTCATGCTTGTCCAGCTCATGCTGTGCCAGCATTCAATGTCGATGCACTTTTGAGTTGAAAATAAGTTGTTTATTTTTTCTGTGAGATTAGATCCTTCCTTAATTTTCATGTTTCTTGTTTTGTTTCAAAATTATGTTCTAACATCTTTAGCTTAGAGGTGTTACAGTTATGTGGCTACCCCAGTTCCACTTGTAACTGTACTTGGCTTCATCTTTTTTCACTTTTGAGACTTGATTTTCTGATCTTTTTATATCTATCTAGTTGAGGCTTCAACACTTGCTCACCTTTCGGCAGATCCCATCAGGGGTCAGCTTTCACTGATTCGCTCAGGTGGTTTTGGCAGAGATTTTGCCCTTCCTGAACAGTACAAAGCCAAAAAATGACACCTTAGACAGACAGTCACTGATCATCACTCTAAATGTGTTTACAATGGAGCACTCTGACAAACACAACATTTATATTTTATTAGTTCATATATTTGAGTATCCTCTAGACCGTCCCTGCACATTACAGAACAGCTAGAAAATGGACTGTTTTATATGCTGGCAACTAACAACAGCGTTGGGCACATAGTTAACCCTCAAACATTTTCTCTCATCAATTCTTTTCTCCTGACATTTTCCTTTATGCATCTTTACAACTCTCTTAAACATTTTCAAAAGTGTTTCATCTTGCTTCATGTGAACATCTTTGATATTTTGGTACTTATAAGTCCCAAGCTATGTATGTACACATTGGCCAATTGATACAAATCCAAGAACGTTGTTGTGGACTTGGTCAGATCATTAGGTCTCAGTTTAAGAAATTAGATAATTTTAAGCTTTAAATGTTCAAAAAATCCTTTTGGCGTCCCCCAGGGATCAACATTAGGACCCAAATATATCTCTATTTAAATAATCTGTTAGCATGTGTCTAATGTAGCGTTCACACCGAGCACGTTTAGAATGCGCTAAACGTGCATTCATAAAAACGTGTTTAGTCCATGGTGTTCACACTGGACAAGCAGGGAGGGGCTTCTTATATTTTTCAACTGTTTCCTAGCACGTCCGCCACCTACAGTTGAAGGGGGCTTAGTGCGAATTGTCATAGCGGTGCAAAAAATGTAATTTAGGTAAAAAACAGAAACGATTCAGTTCATCTTCTTTGCTACACATTCTCACTTCCAACTCGTCATATATGGACGTTTGGTTCAGGCCCCCTCCGACCTTGGTACATGGTACCGGACGTGGAACCAGTACTGGGTTAGGATAACACTACCGGTCTGTGTCCCGAGGGTCGGGGACCCGGATTAATTTTTGTACTGTATTTTTTCTCTGTCATGACCCGGTACCAAGCAGCTCTCTGACCAGTTCTGTTTTGTGGCCCCTAGATTGGGGACCCCTGATTTAATAGAATCAGCCAGAATGTCAAAAAACGACCAGTTGGGGACACCCAACATGAAAAAGTGACGCGGAGGGGGCCCGAACCATACAACCATATATGACGAGTTGGGAGTGAGAATGCGTTGGGTCTTTGTGCGCATGACATCACAAAATGTCACAAAGGGACTTCTGGGTATGAAAATATTTACTCTAGCTTCCTTGGAATGGCAGATGTGGGTTACCATCATGTCAGGTGGGGGACCGCGGTTATTTTAATTTGAAGAACAGACGTTGTCAGGCTTGTCGCTTTACCAAATCAGAGTCCCTGATTTGTCAAAGTTTTCCCGGAAACGCATGTTCAACTGTTTTGTACTTGGAGCCCAAAAGTCGACATATAAACATGCTCGTGTTAACATAAGTTTTGAACGCGGAAGCCCGAAACATGCGTTTATGTGCGTTTACGTTGACTTTTCATTGGAAGTGACCGCTGGAACGTACGTTGCAGAAAGCGGTATGAACATAGCTTCAAACTGAGCAACAGGTAATCAACAAATTGCTTTTTTGTAGCATTTGATTGTTGTAGTTTTAACGTGTAATGCTAGAAAGAAGCTTATAGTGTTAAGCTGGTGATTATTTGTCATAACAAAGGACTAAAAGGCGCTGGAGCCGAGTGAAGTAGAGCAGAAAAGCGACAAGCAAAGTGTAGTGCGACAGAACTATCTGGAGAATCCTCTTTAATCTGACAAACAGCAGACAGTTTTGGACTGGATGAAGCGTTTCTGTCATCACCTCATCCAGGCAGGTCACTGACACACAGCAGACCTCATGAGAGCAACACCTGTGGCTATCAGAACAGGACTGGGCTGCACACAGACAGAGTCCTGGAGACTGATGAGGATCTCTGGAGAATCTGTAAACTTAACAGTTCTGCTTTGATCCTGCTTCCTTTAATTGTTTGTAATATTTTCAGATGTAATGAAAAGTCATCACTCGAGAAAACTTTGGTAATGTTTGAGCCTAGCAAAGAAACAAATTAGAAAGCACCGAGCTGCTGACTCTGTTAAAACTCATTTTCTTTTAATTCATTATGAGCAATTTTCCCACCAGCCCATTTCAGCAGCACTTTTTATTCATCATCAATACACAAATAACCTGATTAACATAGAGAAAATTAACACACAGCTCCAGTGCGTAACTCTGCATGCTGGCATTTGTGTGTCAGACGCACATTTAGATAATGCATCTCTCCTGACCTTATCTCTCTGCAGCACAGCTATGTCTGGGATCAATACATGCATCTGTTTGTGCTTCTTTGTTCATGTGTATTAGGCAGTTAAACGCAGTTGTGTGTTTTCACTCGCCAGGCTGTTGTCATGCAGATCAGAAACTTGTTGCACAGATGAGCACAGCCTCTCATTTGTTTTAATGAGGCCTGTCTGTTTAGAAGCTTCATGTTCACTTTGTTTTCTGTTTTTTTCTTGTTTTATTTTCAATTAGGAAACAGCACATCGGGACTTGTGGGGAGAAAATACGCACGCGTGGTATTGATAAAATGTCCCTCACATTGAAATAAAGGTGCATAGATTACGCGGGTTTCTCCCCCTCGATATCTTTATGAATCTGTATGCAATGTGAGCGTTGCGGCTGAGCGATTGCCTTCCTGCCTGCTATCAATCAGGCCCAACGCAGCGTGTACTAATTACAGAGCAGGATGATGATTTACGAGCAGAGCAGCGGCAGCTTAGAAACAAACTCCTACCAGCTCCAGCTTTTGTGTGTCATTTGTGTGTGGGTCCATCATTACTCTGGACTCTGACTTATCAAACCACGTTGAACAAGCACAAACAGGTGAAAAACAAACGTTTTCTTTAATTGCTGTGCTTGAGAGGTGACTAATTACCACAACAAGTTGCCTCAAACATTAAAACATGTGCCTTCTAATGGAATGCATTCTCTCCTACACATGCGAGCTGGGATTTATTTTTAATTACAATTGTTGCTAATCAATGCAATTTAACACAAAGACTAATGAAGAGCTTTAGTGAGATTCTGCCTGGTCAACTCTGGTGTTCAGATCACATTAAATGAACACAAATCCTCATTTAGGCTGCAGTTTCTCAGCTGTGTGTGAGCTCCTGTGTGTGCAACAGTTTTCTCTTCAGCAACAAAGTCGAGGAAACGAAATTGGTTACTAAAAAGCCCAAACTTGTTCAAACTCGTAGGAGGTTTTGCCCTGGGTTCTCAATCATTTGTACTCCAACCTTGAACGCTGCGGGACTTCACTGCTGCAATTATTATTTCGTCTGCATGGTTACACATTCATACCGCAGTTGCTGATTCTGTTTTATCACAGCTACCCCGAGTCAGCGCTGCTGAAATGCATCAAAGTTATTAATTCTTCAATTGGAATCTTCAGAGTTAATTCCAGCTCTGCAGGAATTCAGGTCAACGTGTTTGGAAATGAAAGAGAATTTTTTTTGTTCTATATTTAAACGCTGAGCTGCTGAAATGCTAAAACGGGACGTAAAACAAAGATTAGTTTGTTTACCTGACAGGCTTTAATCATGGATTTGATGGAGAGGATGATTAAAGCTGCACACTGTACTGATCAGCATTAAAGTCACACAGAGATTTCATTATTTACTGGACAGATGATTTTCATCTATATTATCAAATGTACAAGACAGCAAAACAGTTTTTGATCTGAGTTAAGTAAAAACCTAAAAAAAAACTCATGAAGAAACCATGTCAGCTTTAAAAAAATATAGCCTCGATTTCACTGAGAAGTCTGGTTCAGTTTAGAATGGTATAGTCTAGTCTAGAATGGAACAGCGCTTGTTGATTCACTGTTTTTCAGACACAAAATATCAATAAAGTTTGACTTAAGCAAAGATCAGTGGGATTTGAAATACATTCAAACTCAATGAAACTTTATTATTAACAGATAAACATAAAAGACCTTAGTTATCTTAAAACTCAATCTTTCCAGTTAAATCATTTAATTATTGAAGTATTTTATTATCGTATATGTGTTATCGTGGGTTGGATTCATGTGTTTCCTGTCGACGGTTGGATGTTTGCATCCTTTATTCTTCTGGGTGTTCTTCTTGAGCCACTAGAATGTTCTTAGAGATTTTGGTACGTTTAGGCAAAATTAAAAAATGCAAAACGAGGTGGAATGAAAAAGGCCAACATAAAGAATTAGAGTGCATTTTTTTGCCCTGTAGTTTACTCAAACCCCTAGACTGTACAAAAGAAGAAAACAATATTGTAAAAGGGTTTTTAATAGAGCTGGGAGTCTTAAATAAGGCATTCAGGTGCTAACGTGTACTTTCTTTAACAAATCCATTTTACACAGCATGAAAATAAAAGTTAAATGCTAAGTTATTGTCCTTCAGAGGTTGTTTTTTATATTCTTAGCACAAAAGACACACAAAAGAGGCATAGAGGGAAGGATGCTCCCTCCATCCCTATCCTTTTTCTTACTAGATTTTTACTCAGAAACCTGAACAAAAGGTCAGACAAACTAAAAAGTCTCTTTACAAAGCAGTTTTTATAGATTTTCAGCAAAGATGCGTCGATGCTGAAAGCATAGATCTTTCTTGGTGAATGGCAGTATTTAGTTCTGTTTCCTGCTTGAGCAGATGTACTGAAGCAGAGTCATTAAAATCATTCAGTTGCTACCATGTAGGGAGTCTGTTTTCTTACTGTACTGGACTTTAGCAGACCCCTTAGATTAGAACAAGACATTCCAAATCATGGCATCTGCACTCGCTGGAATCTCAGATTGCTGCAACTTTGACTTGCAGGACTCTAGAAGGATAAACGCCTTTATTCCAGATCATGCGTCCAACATTTCAATTTGTCAGCATCTGTAGTCATAATAGAAATGTAATTGCTCATGCATGGCTTCAAGTTGGCTGCATAATGTGCACCACTGGTCCAATCCACTGGCTGTGCGGAGATGACTGACATATTGGGTAATATGCTATAGACATTGTTGGTATGAAATGAACAAATTAGTTCCTGCTTAGCATTTTGACATGCCATCTGCCTTTCTAAATAGTATCAGGCCATGCTCAATTGATTTCCACAGAGGCGACATAGAGCCGGCGGTGCTCTTAGTGTGCCTGAGGTTGTGTGTCAGGGCAGATATTCCTATTATTTTGAATGCCGCATGCTTACATGCACTAAATATATCACAATAAACCAAATTAGGAGCTGCTTGGAAATGTCACACAAAGGACTGTTTTTCCATTCAAGAGCTGACACCCTAAAAGAGCAAATCGCAGCTGCTCCCAAGGTGTTGAGGTAATTAAATGTTGGAGCTTTTGAATGGACAAATTATCATATAAAATACATTTTTGACCTTTTATTTGGTCTGAATGGCTTGATTGAACCTGATTTCAATAATGAAAAGTAAATCCGGATTTACACATTCACATTTACTGGTGCAGGAGTGATAGTTTAATTATGCTGTATCAATGTCACACATTGAACCAACTCCATTAACAGTTAATCAGAAGCGTACAAATTGACCGTTGATTTTTGAAGGGGTGTATTTAATGAAGAAAAGGCCAAAAACAAGTGGGCAGGATGTAAACAGGATGACTAAACAGGCCTAATGAGCATGTGGGTGCACATCATAACAGGGCAACAATGGGCGGGTCCGTGCCTGCTCGTGGAGGCCTAATAAAGCTCCAAAGAATAAAGTACAATTACAAACATCTCATTTAAATTATAATCAAATCAGTTGACCAGCAGCGCTGTGGAAAAATATTGAGTTTCTAATCCATCAATTGCTGGTGGCGTTACATTACTCAGTGGCTGAACAGAGCTTGTGTGTGTGGGGGGGGGTGGGGGGGGGGGTTTGTTTCCTCACTTTAAAAGAAAATCCTACTCTTAATTGATTGATAAATCCTGAATTAAGAGCATTAAAAAGAAGAGGATACAGTAAAGTCCAGTATGTAGGGCTGGGTTGGTACAATCAATATATGAATTTCAATTGATCTAAGCTTAATAGATCAATAATAGATCCATAAAAATAGCTTGATGCTAAGGTTTAATGGAATTTCCCATAGGATAGCTAATGCTAACGCTCGGTCGACGCAAACATACATTGCTGACTAAATGCACATCTTTATATACGCACAGGCAGGGATTTTCCAAATTGTAACTAAGTATACTGCTATAGCATGAGCTCCACCTAGTGGCCAAACTCAAACGGCCTCCAGGAGAAGCAGAACAATGTTTACAATGTTAATGATCTGAACATTTTTTAGAGCTTCTCCTTTTGAGAAACCATGTAAAACTGTATGATATTACCAATCTCATTATTTCACTAATACATTTTATAAAATATGAACTGTATTAGATTCATATATTCAAAACATATATTAGATTATTAATGTATTTATAGACAAATTTGTCTAAATGTATAAACGGTGAAAACTCCAAACTGAATTGAATTAAGTTGAACTGAGGGGATCGAAAGAATCGAAAAGAAAGTGAATCGAATCGATTCTGGAAATTTGTATCGATACTACTGGTATACATCAGTTCAAACTGCGGTTGTATTCAGACTGGAAACATTTGGTTCTCTTAAAGTTCCAAATAATCCGGAACAAATTTTCAGTCTAAATACACCCCCGGTCCTTTGCCCCGCCCTTGTAGTTTATAGCCAATGACTGAAAAGATCTTTAGTCACATGCTTTTGCTTACAAGCTCTGGTTCAAAACAGAAAAGCTCTTTTTACGACACCCTAAATCTCTTTGGAGCTTAATGTCAAAGACATTTCTAGTTGAGTTTAGTTCAATGGCCTCTGACTTTATACCAGTATGCTTGTTTTCTACATTATGTAATGCGATCAAGTCCTCGTCCATGTTATGAACATTCATTTTTAAATGGCAAAGGTCTCCATGCAGTTTGGATAATGTTTAGGATGTCAAATCTTCAGAAGACTCTTCTACGTATCAAACAACAATCCGTCCGACCGAAGCCTGTGTGTTGTGCGACAGCCGCTCATTGACCTGCAAGTGTAAATGACGCCGACAGTTTAACAAAAGCATGTCCCCGACAATTACCATCCCATGACCTTTGAGTGAAACACTCAAATGTGCTCTTCGGGGCAGAGAGAAGGCGTGGTTGATAAGAGCAGTTTCCAGCTGTGAAAAACAGAGAAAAATGGAGCCACGAATACTTGTTGAATCACTGGCAATCCGTAATCCTGCATGGATCCTTTGAGAAGATCTCTTGTCAGTTAAAAAAGCAGAACTCTCTGCTGCACAAAGGTATAAAGCAGGTCAAAAAATAATGGACAGGCAGAGCACCAACTCTACCCCAGCTATCAAACCCTGTCAGACCCATGTGACAGGTTGGCGCTCGTGTCATTCCTCCGCAGAGTCCCGGCAGACACGGGTGTGTTTGTCTTCTGCCAGATGACTGCCCTCTGGAGTAGAGATTTAATTGTCACCTAGGCTCTTGGGTTGAAGACTGTGGAGATAGCGGAGAGTTATTCAGCCAGACGAGGTCACCGCTGATGGGAGCACACGAGCGAGCACATGCGCCGCCACAGAGAGACAAGGATGCTGGAAGCAAGGCGGCGCGGAGAGGAGCTGCTCATTGTGTGCTTCCACAACAAAAGAAGGATAATAGGGTTCTAAAGAGATTGTTCAGGAGGAATGGATATCAGGAAAATGGTGCAGGAAGTTTTGAAAACAAGGATGAAAAACCTAAAAGGGGGAGGTAGCAGGTGTCGAAGCGAAGGATGACAGACTGAAGATGTCTGGGGAGCAAAAAAATAAATGAAGTATGGAATGGAAAAAAATGTTTTTCTCCCACTGTTGTTACCTGTAGCTTAAATGTTGTTTTGGCAGGAATAATGCAAAAATACAAGCCGACATGTAAGTGAAAAATTACCTGCTTGATGCAACAAGCTTCAACACCACAGAAATTCATTTGTTCTCTTTCAGCCCCAAAAACTCCTTATTCAGCAGCAAAAAAACATCTAAAAGTAAAAACAAAAGCGAATTTACTGCAGATCTCTTCCTGGTGGGGTGAGCGAAGCTCCACACTCTGTTTCTCCTCCAGCTTGTTAAGACGCTGAAGCTTTTTCCAGTCGTGTTGTTTTCCCCTTTTTTGAAGACCAAATAGCCTCTAGATTTCCTCAGTGTTTTTCCCCAACTTATTATAATTACCCAGCTGAATCTGCCAGAAATGCTTCCCTCAAGTGCTGCAGACAAGGACAAACATGACTGAGTCATAACCTTATTGATGGAGCAGGAACCAGTGGGGCATTAAGCACAAAAACAATTCAGCTCCAAAGAAGACAAACTTTTGCTGTTCTTATAAGCAAGCAGCTTAAGATTTTATTTCATATTCTTCTAATATTTTAGATTTATAGTTATTATGTTGGTCTATAATAATTAGTAAAGTGAAATAGAATAACCGAAGTGCTTCTGAGGGCATGAAACTGAAGTGATTTTAGAATAGAATACCCAGAACCACAAACCCAGGAGGCAAATTAATCATTTGTTAAAATAAATACTTGGAGCTGGCAGGAGGTTTTGGGCAGAGAGGGTAGGAATTTGTCTTCACTTGGCAGCCAAGCAGACAGGCCGAGTCCGGAGCGAAGATCCAAAAACGTAATTCGTAAGACAGGCCAGGTTCTACAACATTATTCCACAGCACAGACAGGTCCAGAGAGGGTAGTCTGGGGCAGAAATGTGGTTGGAAACGTAGAAGTGAGTTGGCACCTGAAGAAAGCAGGAAAACTAAGAAAGTGGCACTGGAATAGAGTGGAGAACCGGAGAACGATGTACTGGAGTGAAAAGAGGAGGAAAGCAAGCTAGATTTCAGAGGATAAGAGACATGGAAGCACAGGAGAGCCAAAGAGGTGGAACAGAATCCTGACAGGGCCATCAATCTGACAATGATTGCTTTAGACCTTAAAAACAGCCTTAAAAAGCTTTGATCGCCCTATCCAGCTGTCTAAACTACCGCCAGTTTATGATAATGTCAATCTGGACACGCAAAAAAGTTTGACCTTGTAGAAAGTCATTTACATGCAACCCACAAAGATTTGGAGTGACGTTTATCCGACTGTTGTAGCACTTAATCACTGTAGTTTGCATAAAGCATTTAACTGAAACACCTGCTAGAGCTTGTTCGCTGTTTTTACAGCACTTACTGAAGTGGTTTTGTTTGTCTTCTTGTTTCTGACTCCTAACTGTTCTTATCAAGATCTCCAAATGTTGATTCTTGGAAATATTTTATATATACATCTAATCAGTTTGGAAAGAATTGATAATTTTTTTCTAATTATGTTCCCGACTCACAGAGCTCTGAGTAAGTTGACAGATTTATCTGCTTTGTTTCCTAATCAGTGCCGACAGGATGCTTGGCAGACCTCTGAAATCTGAGCCCAGCGCTGAAGGATGGCCTCTGTGTGGCTGACCCATGGTTTCCTTAAAACCATTACCGAGTTTCTTCTTGAAAAGCTTCTTTGTTCCATTTTAAGTTTCTTTTTACGTTTTTTATTGGTTAAATCATTCGTTCTTCTATTTAATTTTGAACAGAAAATGTTAAACTAAAGCTGGTCAACTAAACTGTTTTAACTAATTAACTCTTAACTCTGCTCTTCAACTGCTTTCAAACTGTGAAAATTATGAAATACCAGTATTGCACATTTGATCTTCTTTTACTTCTAACTTGTTTGCAAATGTTGTTCACTTCTTTGTCAAAAGGTTTTTCCTTCCTCCTACTGTGTCTTTTAAGTTGCCCTTAGGGGACTAATGCAGTTCATTGTATTGTAAAGTTCATGTATTGTATAAATTATGGTCAACAAACATCAATCTTGTGAATAAAAATAAATTAAAAGTGTAGTCACAATACTTTCTGGTTTCTATAGAGCTAATTTGAAGCTTTACAAAACAGGGTATGGCCAGGAAGTCCATTTTTGAGATTGATGCTTCTGAGCTGATGTCACAAAGTGAGAACATCCCCCTCCAGAGAGAGTCTGTGCTGCCAGAACCACCTCCCAGGCTGACACAAGTATCAACATTTTCCATGAAGCTAGCAATGATCAGCTGCTAACTTCAGCACTCAGCTAGCGGTCTTCAGACTCTAGCTTCTCTGCTGAAAAAGCGGTGATCAGCCGCTAACTTCACCACCCAACTAGCAATCCTCAGATGCTAGCTTCACTGCTCAACTAGCGGACCTCAGATCCTAGCTTTGCCACTCAGCTAGCGTTGATCAGCTGCTAACTTCGCTGCTCAGCTTGCAGTCCACAGATGCTTGCTTCTCTGCTTAACTAGCGGTGCTCTGCTGCTAGCTTCTTTGCTCAGTTAGCTCAGTCCCTAGCCCAGGCTATTGATACAACCATTGTAGGGATGACCGGGGCTACTAAAGACAGATATGCACATACATCTTTGCAAAAGTCCGGATGTTTTGTGTTTTGTGGGTGAAACGCACATTTGATGATTAGGGCAGGAAAAAAAAACTTACAGAAATAACTCATATTTCATAAATAAGAGAAGCATGGTGCAGGCCTAATAAAAGTAACAAATCATCAACAATCTGGTGATTTTTACCACTTATCCGTAAAAGATCATCAGAAAAAAATGAATATAAAACAGAAAATTATTTGAAAAAGACAAAAAGTACAACATCCACCTACATGTAAACACTGCAAACCTTGTATTTGCCAATTTCCTTCATTTATCTCAGTACACTTCTCTAAAAATCTCTTACGGGAACACTAATTAGTTTTGCTGATGTTGCTTTCAAAATATGATTCTCTGCTTTGCCATTAAATAAATAAAAAAGTATAATTTGTTTTTATGTTTACAGCCAGCTGTCTGCTTGACTGTCAGCTCGAAGTGTTTTTTAGGCTACCTTTCATGTGTGATCATGAAACCTGCACTTGTGTGTGAGGCAGCTGGTGTTGACACATGCTAAAACAGTCAACGGGAAAAGACTGACGTTAACACCTGATCCAAAACGAGTAGAATTTTACTTTGCAGCTTCTTATCAAGGTATGAAATGTAGTTTGTGAGAAAAATCTGTCTGCTGTCAATTTTTAACATCACATCATCCATTTAAATAGTCTTTTAAACAAAAATCCGTCTAACCACTACATGAAAAATGCCGCCTTGCTGGGTGGTTCGCGCTCCAGGCTGCCTCACAATGGTGTTCATCTCTTTTTTAAGGAATGATATATAAACCCATCGGCCTCAGAAGTGTGTGCGTAGGGGGGGGTCGCTGTGGTGGTGCACTACATCAAAGCAGCAAAACTGTCTCGGCTACACAAGTCAAGCCGAAAGGTCTTGTGCAATGCTTTGTGAAAAATGGTGTCCGACCCTGCAGACCTCATACGTTTCTCTGCTGCCATTTTCCCCCCGCTTTATCTGAACAGGTACCATCGAACGCACACTTCATCACTGAGGTCGGTCGGCCACTGTGATAAAACTTCGTTTGTTTGTCACCGTTGAGTTGAGGGATGGAGTACGGGCGACCCTTTGAACACTTTCAAATAAGAGCTCATTGACATGTGCTCTTTTTCATGCTGGGCGCCTGTGCGTTGGTGGACGCCTGTTTTTTCTTGTCTGGGAAGATTTTATTCCAGGACAAACAAGTCAGAACAGATCCGAAATGTGTGTAAGGTGTGCTCATATTTGAGATTGTGTTTGCATGGATCTTACAGGCAGTTTTGATGTGCTAACTGTCATTTGTTCACATTTTTGTTGTAAAAGTCATCAGTTGGGAGATATTCAGTTGTGCGCCACAGGCTTTGTTCTGTATTCTACTACACTGACATCCCAGACTGGTGCTTATGTTATGCTACATTCTCACCAGGCATGTGTCACATGTTCAAGTACACGCTGAATGCGGGTTCTTGTACACACTTTTAGCATATGGTATTCACACTGTACAGTTGCTACCCAATACTAACGCAAGTGGCTACAGTTGGAACTTGGTGCAAAATGTCTTGCGAATGTTGCTCCAGAGTTTTTGTTATGTCGTTTCTTTTCCACTGTTGGTAAGACTTGGTGTCATTTTTGCTGGACCGAGAACAAACCGCTATTAGCTTCTCCTCTGTGATCAATTTTCAAATGTTTGGCACTTCCGTAAATGAAAAAGGATGCTCCCTATACGTCACTACCAAACCCAATTCTATGATTGTTTATTGTGTGTAGAGCCTGAAAACGAACTTGCATGAACGCAAGAGTTTTCAAAGCAGAAGCCTTAAAGGCGCATATATGTGCATTTACAAAGGCTTATCATTGGAAGTGGTCGCTTGAACTTGTGTCGCTAAGTCGCTAGACTAAAACTATTGATGCCTTGTACAAGATGGGCCTCCACCCTCTGAGGGACTGAAGTCCTTTGGAGTGTGCAGGTCTCTCCTAAGTGCTTTCCATGGCTCTGTGGTAGCCTCTGCAATCCACCAAGGTCTGGTCTGGGGACAGAAAGAAGCTGAACAAACTGGTCAGGAGGGCCAACTTTGATCTGGACTCTCCACTGGACTTTGTTGAGAGGTGGATGTTGGCCAAGCTAAAATCTATCATAGACATTACCACTCATCCAGCACATCAGACGGTGGAGGTGCTGAGCAGTTCTTTAGTTGTAGACTGTTACACTAGCAGTGTACACTATAGGGAGTGGTACCAACTGCTGTTAGCCGGTACAACTAACTTACTTTTTGCACATTTCAATTTTTCCCTTCTTTGCACCTTGATGCCTGATCCTTAGAGTTGTTAAGACAATTGATTTTTCCCACAGCGGGATCAATAAAGTTTATCTTATCCTATTGTATCTTTGAGGACACTTGTTTTGCGGTATGCAAACGTCTGACTTGTTTCTGTGCAGATGTAACAAGCCTCTGCATGTGGGGTTTTAACGGTTGTGCAGGACAGCATGCGACGGCTGGATGGAAGAGCCACCTCCCCCTCTTCTCTTTCAAACCTCCACCTTTATTTTTTCTTTTCCCAGAGTTCTCTGTAGTTCCCTCCCTGTCTCTGCTCGCCTGCAGGCCTCGTTGTGCATTCTGACCAGCTGTTTGTCATAGCTGGATGTGAGCTTGGCAGCCGCACAAGCCGGTATTGTTTTTGTTTTTTGGAAGCCGCCAGGGAGAGCAGAGAGCAGAGGAAGTGATTGAGGGAGAAAAGGAAAACAGGAGATTGCAGGAGGCCTCGGGAAATTGTGTGTGCCACAATGTGAAAGCAACAAAGGCATTACAAGTCTTGACAAGATGGCACAATAGCATTAGCAGATTAGTGTTAGGTCAGAAACTGTGTTGCCTTTTTGGGAACTTTAATGCTCGACTGTGAGCCTTGATGCTCTCTGGGTAGACTGACACTCTGACAGGATTGGAGGCTTTATTTCCTGTCGCTGCGTGAATTTCTAGCAGGATGCAAACAGAAGCTTTCAGGCGTGAAAGCTCTTTTTTTGGGTTCATGCAACAATTCTAAATAAAAGGTTGTCCCACTTTTTTTTTTGTTAAACCAAGTAATTTCATAGCGATAACAGAGTTTGTAAACACCAGCACGAGGCTCCAAGACTTTTGACCTCAGATTAGTCTTTTAAACACACCTAAAAATAGAAAATTGTATTTGAACAATTTGTCATCAAATATTCAGATCACATGTTTCTCTGAGTTTTCAGTTTGTGTTTGAAGAGCTAAGTAGCCCTTTTAAAGTTCCAAAAAAGTCTATTAAAAATCCTAAATTATTGTCTTTGCTTTCTGATTTGTCATTTTAAAGTCCCACTCCAGTCATCTTATGAGTGTTCCCAGTGGTCTTTAATTATGATCACGCAGTTTTTAGCCAGAATATTGACATTGAATTGTTTTCCTGTTTACCCCCTTCCTCTCCCTGTTGCTGAGAGCTCTCTGTTTGTAGCCTGCCCAGCGTGCTTTTATTGTTACAAATATGATCTTTTTCAAACAGCATTTTTACAAAATGAATAAAGAAATACTCAGAATTGCAATTTTAAGATTAATTTTCATTATAAATGTCCTCCATTATCTGAAAAATGTCACAAGAACCCATTTAAAATACTAAAAATAAAACTTTCCTTTGAAATTCTGATAGGATTTTAACATTTGTCTGATCGGCTCAATGGCGGAAGATCAACACTCCAGTCTGGATGGTTATTTTCGCAGTGACGTGTCTGCTTGAGCTGCAAACAGGCCACGCAGTATGTGAGCCAAATCCAACAAAGATCAGGATACAATTCGGAACAGCTTGGATTCTGATGCCTAAGATGAGTCAGAGAGGAGGTTAAAAACACAGAAAACCATTTCACAGTTGGGTAAGTTCCAGTTTGCTTCGGACTTAAAATTACCTGAGTCACAGCTTGGCCAGTAGCAGATATACGGAACATGAGGAGTTTCCAAAGCTGGCAGTGAGTCATGTTGTTTCAGAGCTTGTGTTTCATCCACTAGGGGAAATATAAGGCGGTAATGCTGAATTCATATGCTTGTTGAATATGTTTTTCTTTGAGATATGAGTTCTGCAGAGCAATCCACAAATAAGAATAGGCGTGGAAAAAAATGAAAATGGGGAGTGAGGCAAACATGGACACGGTTTGTTTTGTCTGAGCAGAGGGTGAAAGTCGCCGACATGAGGACTTGAATGTGAATGCTGCTGGTCTTTTCTATTGTTATCTATCAGGTAGGTCTTGTAAACTTTTACATTTGCATATGTTACCATAAGACCATTTTCAATCTAACACTAGATATGAAAAAAAGCTGCAGAACCAAACCAAACACACACCTGCATTTCAGAGAGTTCATGTTTCTGTGCTGGCTGGTATTTTAGGAGCTTTGCGTATTTTCTTTTCCTTTTCTTACATGTGGCTGCGCTCTCGGATCTGAGCTGCTGATTTTTGACGCCCAGAGTTTCTCTTCCTGTGTTTATTTATGCAACAAAAACACCATTATAAGCCCTGAGAGAACATTTAGAATGTTTTCAGAGACCTGAAAGGCCTTCAGCTTGACCTCCATTTACTCCGGCATGTATTAGTCAGTTTGCGCATGATCCCTGAGGGCACAAATGGCTTATCTCACTTTACCTAGAACTGTTTTGGTAAGGCAAACTCAGTTTAGAATTTGCATCCTTCGGAATCGTCTGGTGCCTTCACGCTGCCCTCTAAGCCATAGAGTTCATGAGTGCAGGTCTGACTGTGTCAGAGGGAACGTTACTGCTGGGAGGAACCAGCTTTGAGTGTGCACTTGGGATCGATCGATGTGGTTTTTTCAAGGCCGATATGATGCTGGTATTTCTGAAGTCTGGCCGGCCGATAGCCAATATTTAGGCTAATTTGCTGTTAAAGTGGACATTTTGGCATCAAATTTCAAAATGGAACAAACTGCAACGAGTCTCCAAAACTGTTACTTAAAAAAAAAAAAAATCAAAGATATAGCCTCTAAAGTTTTACTAAGCAACATTCTCTTAAATTAATCAGTTTCTTAAAACTTAAACCTAAAAATATATATTCTTTTGTTTTATGATTTCATATAAAAAATGAAATAACATTAATAGCTTCTTTTTATATTTTTTTATTGAATGAAACAAAAAAAACAAACAAAAAAAAAAGTGACTGTTAAAATAAACAAATTGAATCATAGACATTGGATAGTGCAGTGGGCGGGACAATGTTAAAGACAGAGATGAGCCAAAAATAACCAGTTCCATATCAGCCTGTCGGATTGAAAAAAGGGCGGATACCAATATGTGTCAAAATACCCCATATGGGCGCCGATATTGAAATTAATATTGATATGGGTCGACCCCTAGTGTGCACAACATGAAAAGGGATTCTGTTAGCAGCACTTTGTTGAATTTTTGAGCACATTTTTTTCAGAAAAGTTCTTGATATTTTTGGACTTTTTTTTTCTCTATTTTCTGATGCTGGTATTATGGCGACCTTGCGTGCCAGCAATGATGGAACCGCTGCAGATACTTCCTCCATGTTGCTCTTAATGCTTGGATCAATGGCAGATGAACTGACGGGGTGAAGTATTTTTATGTTTAGCATTCGCACTTCCAGCTCCTGCGGGACTTGGCATAATAAGTTCAGGGCTGCAGCTCAGCTGCGGTTAAATTGGCTGTCCTCGTACGGAAAATGCCAGCTGAGATGAAAATATCTGTATTTGAACACAGATCAATGTTTCTGCCTTCAGATTCTGAGTCAGAACTACAAAGTTATTTTTCATTCATCTCTTAAACACTTTCATATATTTATTTACTCTCAATACTTATAATTTATCCAGAGTTTCAGTATTTTCTGGATTTCAATTACCATTTTTAATAGTGTGACCTCCTAATATCATTTTTTTAATAATTAACTTTTTTCCCTCTGAGATGAATAAGGCAGGACAAGGTTATTTGTGCACAGAGAGAAGTGATTTAAAGTGTGGCCACCTTTTAAACTCAAAAACTGGACACAGAACAGTAACCTTGGAGCATTGTGACAGCACAACATCCACACGAATACGTTTCCCTTTCGTGAATTTATTAATTATGTTTCCGTATGAATCGGTTTTGACTCCAGATGCTTGAGAGCACCTTTTATAAATAAATATTTTCACATGAAACAGTCGCATTTCTCATACAGTTTACAGGATTGTGTGTTTGTTCTAATTCTGCCTTTCCCCGTCTTGCAGCTTTGAAATAGAAGTGTGTGCACACATTTATTTTTGACTTTGCTGGGTGTCTTGGCTAAAAAAGCTGAAGATGTGTGAGTACGGTGGCCTTGAGGTGCAATTCACACCAACAAATCACTCAAAGTAAAGCATAAAGATCAAACTTTAAAACATATTTAAAAATAACAAATTAAAATTTTAGAAATCCAAACAAAATTCCTGAAACCAAAACACAATTTGCACAAAATTGAACTAAATAACAATGAATAGTGAAAAAAAAAAAAAAGTACAGCTGTGAACATTGTGAGTGCATGTTTATGAACGATTAATCAAAAAGAATTAACGTTTTAATATTTATTAACGTTTATTTAAAACTTAATGTTTGATATGGAACTTTTTTTAATTATCACTTAACCTTCACAAGAATAGGGTTTTTTTTTGGAAAAGGAAAAAATGCACAAGAAATGAAATAGTGGTTATCACATCCAATGAGTACTTTACAGTACTTATTTGAATCTATAGACTTATAGAAAAGAAGTGTGAAATAAAAGCAGAAGAAAGTTAGGATCTTTTTCCTGCTCCTCAGCTCTGCTCACCCTCTGCTGTGTAGAAACATGGCACTCTCACTCTCAATCAATCAATAAAAATCAATCAATAGATACTTTATTAATCCCAACCAAGGGAAATTCTCTTGCCTGGTAGCCCCATAAAAAACGACAGTCATGCACACAAT
>NC_050522.1:12950443-12976998 GCF_002922805.2 Oryzias melastigma
ACAAAATTAAACTAAATAACAATGAATAGTAAAAAAAAAGTACAGCTGTGAACAATGTGAACGCATGTTTATGAACGATTAATCAAAAAGAATTAACGTGTTAATTTTTATTTACGTTTATTTAAAATGTAATGTTTGGTATGGAACTTTTTTTTTAATTATCACTTAACCTTCACAAGAATAGGGTTTTTTTTTGGAAAAGGAAAAAATGCACAAGAAATGAAATAGTGATTATCACACTCAATGAGTACTTTACAGTACTTATTTGAATCTATGGACTTATAGAAAAAAAGTGTGAAATAAAAGCAGAAGAAAGTTAGGATCTTTTTCCTTCTCCTCAGCTCTGCTCACCCTCTGCTGTGTAGAAACATGGCACTCTCACTCTCAAATGCACTTACAGACAATGGCTTCGCCTCAGGCGACACCTGGCTGGCTTAGGTCTCCTGCTCTCTTCCTCTTTATTCTATATACAGTTATTCTTGCCTTTTCCTTTCACCTGTCACTTCCATTTTGTCTTTTCCTTTGTCTGGATTTCTTTCCTCCTCTCTTTCTGGCTCTTTTTGACCCACTTTGCCTCTTAATATTTCTCTCTCTTTACGGGACTCATTTTGTCCTTTTTGTTTTATCGATTGAGTCATTTTCAGCTCCTCTTTCTGGAAACAGCCTCAATCTTCCTCTCCGTTCTTTCCACACTTCCCCTCATTTGTTTTCCATCGCCTCCGTTTCATCTTTTTGTCTGCCTCCCTCTCCTCCCTTTCTCTTGCGTTATCACCTTTTATTCTCTTTCTCGGGCTCATTCCCATTCCGTGTGTCATCTCCGCTCTCCTCTGACCATCTCATTCATTATTTTGCCATCTTCGGCTGGATTTGTCCGTCTGTTTCTCCTCCGTCTTTGTCTGGCTCAGGCTCTCTGCCTTCTGCTGGAGCGGGTTGAAAGACTTTGTCACTGATTTCACTAATTCATCACAGTCAGCAGGGAGAGACACACAGAGCGACTACTTTAGGTGAACCTTCATCTCTGTTTTCCTTTATCTCCTGAACACTATGTGAATAAAACCATCTTGAAGAGATAAAAAAGGAGCACTCTGCTGTTTTTAATGCACTGTGCTCCATTGTGAGGCGTTTCTGCCCTGACACTTCACTCAGCTGTCAGCGGTGATGCGGCATCTGCAGCCGCAGATTGTTGTGTTGAAAGGATTTCGGCTTCTGAGCGCGTTTCTTTACTGACTGTGAGTTTTTATTGCCAATGTTTTCTTCAAAGGGATGACTAGAATGTAAAGGGAGGCATTATTAATACAAAAATAGACGCGTTAAATCAGCAAAACATAAAATAAAATTATGAAACGTCTGGAAATTCTTTTAAAGGTTGTTAAATTTTATATCACTGGGTTTTTTCTGTCTGATAGTAGCAGAGAACACTGCTGATACTCAAAGCTGTTATATTCTTATTCTACTGTGTTTTAAACCGGCCTTGTCAAAGATTGGATGTATTCTCCCAGCCTGACTCCTCATTGTTCTTTCATTTAGCTTTTCTCTCAAGGTTATTTGCAGTTGTTGAGCTCCTTCAGATTAAGAGCCCCGTCATTTTCTTCAACATATTAGTCTGAATGAAAAAACATTTTTATACATTCTACCTGTGGGTTTGTCTGTCACTAACGTTGCCAAAATGATGATTTTGTGTCTCTGCTGAAAACTGCTTTAACACCAAAGCCTCCTTTGAAGGTGAAAGCTCTTATTTTGTCAATTCAGGATACATTTTGAACCAACAGAAAATGAATATGATGTGAAAAAAAACTCAGCATTGCTGCCTTTAGATAAGAGTTTGAAATCACAAGCATCACCATCAATGTAAACTTTAAGAGTAAATATTGAAAGTACACAGCTTTATTCTGAATATATGTTAATGTTAATGCATGGTGTTAATAATGCACGAGCTGTAAGTCCAAACATGTAAATTAACGTCCCAAAATATGAGGAAGGACCTCAGAGGAATCTTCTGTGTCATCAAAGTTCAGCTACAAACTCCGACTAGAAACGCTCACGACTGATTACTAATAGCACCAATAATAACACACAATTTATTTTTTAAGACAATATTGCATGGATTTCGTTTGTTTTCTACCAAAGTTTTGGCACTTTCTTTTTTCCTTTCTAAAGAAGGTATTTGTTTTTGATTGTATCTATTTCTTTGTCACATAGAGCATAGACATTGTCGAGTTTTCAAGGAAAGGCATCGAATAGTTGTTGAGCTTCTGCCTTTTTCTTTTTTTTTTATTGGTTGTTTAATCGTACTTTATATTGTCTACTTTATAAATGTCAAACCAAACCAATAAACATGAACATGTGCTAAATGTGTTTAGTATGACTGGGGAAAGCATTTTTTACAGCTTTTATCTCACGCATCTTACCTCTTTTTACCTCTTACTTTTTTGTTATACACATGCTACATTTTGTTGGTCTAATAGTCTTTTTGCCATTTGTCAGCACCGAAAGAGTCCTGTTGTTTGTTAAATCAGATTTAAACCAGGCTGGAGTTATTGGTAGCTGCACAGTTTGCAATTAAAAACAAGAGTGCATCAATGAAAAGTTATATTATAAGATCTATAAGTCAAGAAATACCAAGAAATTATTGAAATCCAACTGGGTAAATCCATATAAAAAATACTTATTGTTTGTTATTAAAGCTATATTTTTTACTCAAATTGTATTTACTATTTAAGCTTTATCTCATAGAGATGAACACTTATATAAAAAAGCTATAAATTGTTCAGTTATCAAAAATTGTGATATGGTTTTAATGCATCGTCATTTGGGACATAAATATGTTGGAGCGTTTTTAAGTAGATTTAAATTCCCACTCCAGCAAGTCTAATTTAGTTATTTTGAGTTTTCAGCTTTCGCTGCCACACTTGAACTGGTTTATTTATTTTTGATCTCTTTAAAGACTTGCAGAGCAGTTCTGCTCTGAGATTTCCTCTTGGACAGCTCGCTGTAAAGTTCTGATCTGATGTTTCCACGGCGAAGGCTCGTTCTGGTATCATCTGTTCCTCCAGCAGCATCTTAAAAAATATCTGAACTGGAGGGCTGTTTCAGGCTCCAGAACAGCTTTTAATCAGCGAACTGATATAAAATTCAGAGGCTGTTTGTTGTCAATCTTGTGCAAAAGTACACTTAGAGTTTGGAGGCTGAACACAATACAGAAGGACAAAGTTCTGTTTGGCGCTGAGCGTAGACGGCTTTGATTATGCGTATTTGCCTCAATTCCCTCACAGATCATCAGGTGTGCTTCACCCAGCCTGACATGTGACTGTACTGATGCCATGCAGCCTCTTGCAGGCTGATTTTATTAGAGCCATTAAGCTCAGTGTGACATGCAGTAACCCTGCAGGATTGCTGTTATTGCGCAGCGCGTCGGGGCCTTAAGTGAGAGATTTACTGTCGCGTTTGAAGCAACAGAGCAACTCAATAATAACTCAAAACCAACAGCAAACAAAAGGAAGTGCAGTTCAGAGCAATTGAAGGAGGCGCGGCGTATAAAGAAGAAGAGGAGACGAGGGGGAGCAGGGTGGCTGCATTCAGGCTCACAGGAGCGATTTTCCCTCTCAATAGGAGTACTTAAGGCTCCATGGATTATTAATGGCCGATCTCTGTGAAGCCCCCCCACCTCCCATCATACTCCTTTCCCTCCTCTTGTCACTCAGCTGTCCTTTTTCTTTACTCTCCCCTCCCTTTTTGCCTGATTTTATCCACTCTTTATTTTTGGACTTTCCTTCCTATTTCCACTTCCAACTCCCCGTCATCCCCACTTTCCTCATCCACTGCTGCCCCAGTTCATGTTTTTATCTTTTCCTTCGTCTGACTTTAAAAAAAGCTTATCCATACCTCCTCTTTAAACTGCTCCATTTTTGTCCTCCTCCTGCAGCTTTCTGCTCAGTTCATCCCCCCAGCATGTTGCACCGTCGCCACCCAACTGTTTTAAAACTGCTATGGATTTTAGCTGTGTCCCACTTTCCCCGGAAAAGGGAGAAATAAACACCTTAGTGAAAATCGGGATTATTTTCCAGAAGGACACAACTTTTTTCTGTATTAACAACCAAGAGCTGCTTCCTCAACTTTCTCTGAGTGTGATCGGTCAATTACTGCACTGATCATTCTAAAAGCAGGCTTTATTATTGTTTTATGCTTTAACTAGTTAGCTAATTGACATTTCACTTTTTGTAACTGATGACAGATTAGATTCAAAGTTTTTTAAATGCAAATATCCCAAAAATATTTCCTCTTGGAGTAAAAATACTAACAGATTTTTGTCCTTCAAATTTCAGAGCACAGTTTATTCATTTCATATTTTTTAAAGTCTCTGGGCTAATCATTGGTAAAATAACATTTTTGAATAAAGGTCACATTTCACTAATTGCCTAATTTATGACTTTTTATGCTGCTGGTGTCTCGAGCAGGAAATAAGGGGAGGTTTTTTTTTTTTGACAGGTACAAGAATAATTTTAAAATATTAAAATATTTCTACTGAAAGTAATTATGCACATTTAAAGCTATGGGGTTTTTATATTGTTGCTTCTATCACAAACTATATGTCATGTGAAGGATAAACCTGTGGAGCCAAAAATTAAAAACATTTTTTCAAAGTTGAAATCTCTACACAGGTTTATTGAAAATTATACAGGATGAAAGTAAATTCATGTTTGCTTATATTGGGTTCTTAAAAAATGTGCAAAAAATTGCTACTATTTAATGTTATGCTACATTTACGCCTGACATGTGACATCTGTTTAGCATTAGGTGTTCACACTGTAAAAACAGGGAGGGGCTTCTTCGTTTTCTTTTTCTACTGTTTACTAGGGCATGTGGTGCCACCTACAGATGGAAGAGGCTCGGTGCAGACCGTCAAAGTGGTGCAAATCTGGCGAGTCTTACTCCAGACTTTTTCTTTCTCAGCTCTATTCCGATATATGAAAGACATGGTGTCATATCATTCCAGCCTGGCACAATTATTGATTTCTCCTCGTTGATCAGATTAATTTTAAACGGTTGGTAATTCCAAAAGTTAAAAGGGACGCTATCCAAATCCGAGTTCCGGATTGGTCAAAGTTGAACTAGTTATAATGCGTGTTTCATGGTTCTGTGTTTTGTACATTGAACCTCTAAACCTGAGGAATGCACACATCTATTATTTTCTGAGCGTCCACTGACGAAGAGTTAGTTTGAACATGAACTGATTTTGAAGAAAATATTTGAAAAACAGCATCAGTGTGAATATTGTAGGGCAGTGACTGTCTTCTCTGCCCCTCAAAAAACACAAAGAACAGCCTCAGGAGAAAATGCTGGTTTTTGGGGTTTTTTTTTTTGGTGAAGTGATGAAAACACTCAGAATCCTTCACTCTCAAGTCTGTGCTTTAGCGTGATGACTGCTCTCCTCTCAGTCAGTGACACCACTGGATTCTCGTTGGTGCACCCCACTGTTTTCCAGCTCTGCAGCAGGTACGGCCTTCTGCGCCTGCAATCATACCCGGCCTCTAACGTCACCCTGTAGTTTACTGACAATCACTTTAAAACCTCCAAATTGGCGTCTCGGGAGTCGCTATTTAGACGTTTCAGAAACCTGAAAGCCTGAGGGAGAGATGGATCTGACAGAGAAACAAAGACTCCCTTCTGTGATAATAAATCTGCCCCGGTCTTAAATCAAACGCAGCTTCATTGTTTATTTTCCCCACATTTGTGTAATTGATTAAATGAACATTACGCTGGATTGGGAAACTATTAACTCTTGAAGTGAACACTGAAATGAAAGGAGTGGGATGGAAGCGTTTGTGGATGTTTGTTCCTTTAGAGTTGCCCCATATAAAGAATTAAAAAGACTCTTGAAGAGGATAAAGTAGAAATATGGAGGTGGAGGAAGGACAGGTCATTATTGAAGACCCACTCCAATGAAAATTGTGTTTTCAATATGTTCTTGTAGCATTAATCTCACGATGGAGGACAAATATGAAGAAAAGTAAGCTTAAAACTGCATTTCTGAGTATTTTTTTTTTAAAAAGAAAAAATATAGATTGAAAAAGCTCCCTTCTCTTCTCCATTCTTGTAGATGACTTGATCCATGTACGTCTTTGTCTTCTTTGTTGGCCATTACAGCTGGATAGCTCCAATATTGCTCGCCATTTTTGTTTGCTTGCTGAAGTCCGAGGTGGATCAAGAACACGTCATTTATTTTTAAAAATCCAGTGTTGCTATGTTTTCATCTTTTTTTTTGTGAAGTGTTACCCCGTGAAGTGAGAGGAACTCAGATTACATCCAGTCCGGTTTGACCTCTCCGGCACTCCGTATCCGATTCATTTATTTCAAATTTTTCCCAAACTTTTGTGAAGTTGGGGCTATTAACCCTTTAACACCTGAGGCGTCGCCGATGACGCTTAAACACAAAATCTCTAACATACTGTAACTTTTTAACTGTTGAAAAGATCAACGTATTCCAATAAATTCTAAAGGAGAAAAGCGGCTCAGATTTCTAATAAAGTATTGACGCTCTTCAGAAACTATGTTCCAGAAAGCAATACAGTCTTATTAATTTATGGCTAAAAATGTCAAAATCTTAATTAAAAGACCTCTGGGAACGCTTTAAAGGTAGATGATTGGAGTGGGACTTTAAAAAAAAAAATAGTATTTTTACATTTTGCTTATCATTTACACTATTTTACATATTGTGTTTCATTTTAAAGCTTTGTGTTGTTGACAGCACAAAAATGTTTTTAGCTTTAGTGCATTTCTCTGTTAAACAATCGGAGTTTTCCAGTAAAAAGCTTATTTTTCTCTTTTTGCCACACAGAACTCCATTTGTTCCAATTTTACCGCTGTGGCTCCCAGCTCACCCCGTCCCTTTTTTGATTTTTGATTTTTTTTTTTACCAGCACTTTCCTTTTTCTTGCAGTCTGCCTGCTCCCCCTCACTCCTCCACTCCTCTCAGTGGCTCAGCTTGCCGGTCCATTTTGCTTGTTTTCTCAAAGCCGTCCCCTTGTTAGCAGAAATGCTCTTAAGCTCCTTGTTTTCCTCCTCCTCTCTGCCTCACTTTCCGTCGGAGCAAATTGCTTTGGACGAAGCAGCCAGGTCGGCGTGTCCTAGTTTCTTCTCTCCTCCCTCTGTCTCATCTCCTGGCCTTTCCTCCTCTCCCATCCGTGCGTGTATTCTCTCAGAAGACGAGGAAGAGGAGTGGATGAGAGGGGAGAATGAGGAAAGAGGATAAGGGTGAGAGTTAAAACAAATAAGAGGATAACGAGGGAGGAAATAGTCTTAAAGGACGTCGGATTGAGTGTCAATATGGTTTGTTGGCTGCGGAAAGAGGATTGGTTGAAGCTGCATCTGGAAGCAGCTCTGAGTCCATCGAGATGCTTGGGAAAAAAGTGCAAATATAAGTTTAGACGGGAGTTTGCATCATCCACCATTTCCAGTGATTTTGAGGATGCAAACAGATAAACATTAACATTCATTCCGACATTTGTTTTGTCTTTGCAGCTGCTCACAATAAAAGCAGAAACAGCTGTTCCGTTCTGCTTCCACATGACAAGCAAACACGACGTCTTACAGCTGCAGCTTTATCAATATGTGACTGAAGGTTGATGCCATTTCTTTTCAGGGGACGCCTTATTTTTAGGTCAAATTCAAGGTATAAGTTTTGTTTTGGGCTTTAAGTTTCTTTTTTGGGTTATAGTTCAGATTAGGGTGATTTACTACATTGTTAATTTACTCAAAAAAAATGTCCTGAAGAAAGTTTGAGAAATGGATGGAATCAAGTGTGAAAAGTTAAAATAAAACGCTGCTGAAAAACCCCCAGCCTGTGACTATCTCCAAAGTTTTTTAGTGTTCAAACAAATGAAACATTGCTGTTTTAAGACCAAGCCTGAGGGAGCTCAGTTATTTTAGTTCAAGACGACATTTTGTTGGATTTGAAAAGCTCCCATTCATGGCGTTCTTGAATTGTGCTGAAAGGTTAGCAGCTCTTTCAGAAGACATGGAGGAAAGATTAATCAGGCTCAGGAGAATGAATTATGCAGAGTTTGGTCTTCATTAGAGTCAGAATTGATCCATTTGTAGAAATATTAACATTGTGAGATTTCATTTATGCACGACTGTTTTCAGCCGTCAGACTGAACCTTGACTGAACCGCTGGAACGCCTTGATTCTTTCTTCTTCTAGCATTTTTGTGGTAAATACTTTTCTGAGCTATCAAAATGACGGCCTCAGAGGGTCCTCTAATGTAAAAATATAAATAGTTAGACTTGTAGCTGCAAAACATTACCACACAATCACACTTATTTCACCACACCCAGCAGCTGGTATGAAATTGATCTGTCTTTTCCAGATCAGCTTCCCAAAAAAGAGACATAATAAAGAGTCAATAAACATCAGAATTTTTAAACCATGCTTTACATTTTTGGGGGTTGTAAAATCTGACTTTGTAAAATGGTAGTGAATGGATCCTCTCTTCCTTCTGCCTCTAGTGGCCATCTTGAAGAACTGCAATTCAGCAGCTCGAGTTTTGGTTCAAATTCAGGAACAGAAGTTGGATGTTTGATTGTGGTCCGCGCACATGTTGGTTTAAGGGAAAATGAAACCGGAGAAAGCAGAAATGAAAAAGACCATATAGATTATGGATTACATGTGTCCAAACGAGCACAAAAGTATAGTTTGAGCAGTTTTTGAGAATGCAGGTAAAATAATAATAATAATAATAATATTTTTTTATTGCCATTGGAATAGAGCATGCAATCTAGAAATACTGGGTTTGTTTTCAAGTTTCTACAAGAACATCTTGAGATATTTTGATTTTATCTCAATTTATGCAATCACAAGAAGGTTGGAGGATACTGAACAGGAAGCCAAGCGGAATTTCTGGAGGAGAGGAAAAAGAAAAAAAAAACTAACCAGTTAGTCGTCTTCAGATCTCCCAGACAGCAGATGTATGTCTGGTTGACGTTGGCCAGATACTTAATAAAAATATTTGACGCAACTTTGCTGAGAGAACATTTTCTCATTTGGAAGATGTCGTCAAAAATGTTGACCTGTAATCCAAAACAATCATTAAATGATTGTTTTCTTTCAAAAAAAAAGAAAAGAAGAAACTAACCGCTCACCGACCTTTCTATTTGGCCTCACATCCAAAGAGCGACTAAATTAATTCCTGCTGAGCTTCCAAGATCAGACTGAATCTGAAATGAGAAACATCACGAGTGGAGCATTCTGGGCCGTATTTGACCATTCTGTCCAGTTTTTTATCAGTTCAAAATAAGGGAACCGTGAGTGATACATTAACATGTCTCAACTGGATTTTCCTGACTTGTGTTAAAGGACATTTGGAAGCTAATTCCATTATCAGCCCAGATTTGAAAAATTCAAAAAGAAAAGGCTGAGTGAGGGAGGTGTGTGTTTTAGATCTGTGTTTGACAGAGAGGTTAGCTTGAGGTAACATAGTCACTCTGATTCTTCCATACGGAGAGTGGTTCAGAGCAAAGTGATACCAGTTTCACTACAGAACTTTCTGTGGAGGTTGAAGATTTTTCTCCTCCAGCTTGCACGTGTGCACGGTCCAGACCAAAGCGGACCCGTGCACGTTAGCATCACAGGGTAATAAAGGCTAACATACTAAACAAAATATCCTGAGTGAAAGGTTCATTATAAATCCATCTCCGGGACCGAGTTTGCTGAATTCAACGCCAATTACACTCAACCACTGTTGAATAACCTCTAAGTCCACTGGAAAGTTGTGCAAGTCAGAAGATTTTTGATAACCCAAGGCAATACATGCTAAAGCTAACACGATAATGACCGTCTGTTACAGATTCAAACTAGGGTGGGGGTTTTATACTGGAGCTGTAGAGCATGATGACGGGAAACTTCTGAAATGACATAGAATTAGCACCAGTTGACCAATCTCAAAATTCAACTGTAATACCTCAATGTAATCTGTAGGGGGCAGCACACAGACTGGTTCAGACCAATTTCAAGAGTTAAAGTTTATTTGAAATTATCATTTATCGAGGTCAACAGACAAAAAGTTGATTTAGTGTTTGGTTACACGTTAAGACAACAAAAGAGGCTTCAGGTTGACTGACAAAGACTTGTCCAAAAGAGAAAGCAACAAAAAAAAAGGTGATCAGTTGAGGTTTTTTTCGTGACACTAATAAAAAATGTCACCTTGGAAGTTAAGCAGTGTTGGATATGGATGGGATATCAGATATCATATATATAAATTTTTTATAGCGATCCGTCGTGGCGTGATTGGCCTGACATTTTGAAGCACAGGCTGACATCTGGACTAAATTGGAGCAAAATAATTGTCTGACATCGACCAAGCAAACGTGCTTTTTGGCCCTTTAGCACATCGGTGGTTTGGGACGTAAACCTTACATAACTTCCCAGAATCTAGGACACCTGGGGTTTCTACAAATTTCCTTATCTGGTGAAAAAGTATTTCATGAAATGAAGGGGTTGGAGGGTAATTCATTAACGCAGCATGAGGCAGCGTTTTTATGTAAAGAAGGCTTCTGCTTATCAGTGTAAATCTAAAAATTGGGGTCGAGCATCTCATTTTGACTAATTGGGGTGCCTACGACTCAGACTGAATCTGAACACCAGTTGGCGAAAGAGGATATGAAAGAGAGAGGAAGGGCAAAGGTCTGACTTCATTAGATGAAGAGAGAGTTAAAGGAGATTGAAGAGAAGCTGATCTGGCAACGCCATTCATGAAGGGAGCGGCGAGCCTGCAGGAATAGCAAGAGTTAAACAGATTATGGAAGGCATTAGGTGCACGGCACACAATGCGTGTGTTCATTTCGCAGTGAGAGGCCATCTCAGCGGGAAAGTGTTCACAGGAGGGGAAATGATAACAGCATTTCTTGCTTCGCAGAAACAAAACCTGAAGAAGAATGGAGGTCTGCTGTGTGCAATTAGAGCTTTTATTATTCTATGACCTGCTGTTAACTGGAACAAACCTGGACAACAGCATCAGAAACCCCTCGTGCAACACACAACATTGTGCAGAATTAGAAATTATCACCAACTGGAAGTGTTTTTTTTTTGTGTCTGTGCAGTTTTGTTTGAGATACAAGGTATAAGTGCAGAAATTACATAAGAGTTGTGATTCTTTTTTTAATTTCCCACATTTTTTAACAGATTGGATGTAAAGGCGTCTGCAGTGGACATATGTACCATCTGCTCCTATAGACATGGGGAAGAGGGGGCTGCAGAATCATAATATCTAGTCCCGATAAAGGTTTTATGAGTGGGTCATTCACAGACTATACAAAGCCAGTGCTCTTCTGGCAGAGCGCTGCAGTCAAGCTGTACCAAATCATTACAGACACACTAATTGTCTGGGCTCCATTGCAAACCCAACCGTGGCTTAATTATTAGACCAGAGCGGCTCCAGCATGCAAGAGCATCACTCTGCTCAGAGCTGCCATCACCTAAACAGGAACACAAACGTGGGTGCTGCTGTTGCTATGCAACCCCCAACCACCTTATCTGAAGAGCACGGCTCTCTTAGTTAAAGTTAAAATTGGTTTAAACTTCTTCCGTTGAGAGCGTGCTTAGCCACGAGGGCCATCCTCTTCCTGTCCTCCAACGAATAATGAGGAAAATTAAGGCAGCGTTGCACAAAGAAGCCCCCGAAACACACAGCCCCCACTCATTATCGCTCTGGCCCTCCACAACAACAGCACTCTGGTCATGTTGCGACTCTTGTTGCCACAGAAAATGTTGGGTCAGCGGGGTGATAACATAAAAAAAAATGCCCAAACTGCTCTTCAAACAGTCAGATGTGGCCCGGGCTCCAGCTAATTCCTATCTCTTCTTGCTGCAAGCTCAAGGCCATTCTATTATGCAGCTGGCTCTGTATTTGACCAAACTTTCTGAGAGACCCCATTTCACACTTTTCTGAATCAATCTGCTCTGGCCAGTGGCTGCTTTAGTGTTGTGTCAGTGACCTTGGGGTCCATTTGCATTGGCATGGATTTAAGGCGGCCTCCGGCGACCTCCAAACCCCATTAATATTTCAAAGCTGCGCTCGAGTCCATTTGTACAAGTGATGTCTGTTAACTTCCACCTCTGCTAATTCCAGTCAAATGTGGAAATAGAACAACACATTTTTTTTGCTACAAATGTTTAACATGCACGCCTGTGTGAAACTGCAGTCCTACGATGACATTGTACTCATGCTAAGTATGTATTTGCCCTTAAGCTTCCCAAAAAGCCCAGATTGTCTGCCAGCTTTCTTGGCTCATTCATTATCACAAATGAAAGCTCTTTGCTCAAAGTCAGTGTTCATTCTGCTTTCTCACATTTCGTCCTTGTCACACTTGTTAAAGTTGTTGATGAAAACTACAAATATTAGCAGCTAATGACTCAAAGGAGTTAACACAGTCATGAATGTGAAGGGAACTCGCTAAGGCGCTTTTGGACGGACTGCTTATTTCCTGAGAGGAATCCCTCCCAGTGTGAAGAGTTTGTGTCAGAACAACGCCACAGGCACTCAAATTAGCGGGTTAGCGCCCTCACACGGGGTCGAACACGTTGCTCCCGTTATTTATCACCGGCCCCTTCTTCAAGCTGAGGGTCTGGGCTTCTTTTTCCTCCGTGATGAGGTTCTCCTTCTGCTCCGATAATGAAGTTTCTGTCATTTCTATGTTTTCATATCACTTAATACCTAGTTTATTGCCAATTAACCCCTTTTCTGCTTCGTCAACTCTTTCCATGAGCATTTACTGGCTGTGTTGTAATAAATACATCTTTATAATGCTATACAGGAAGACTGATTTGGTGTCCTTTCCACACAGACAACTGTAAATAGTTCAAATTGTTACATTCGTATAAGGATTGAGGGTTTTGCTGGTGTAATTGGTGAACATTTCAGTTGGAATTATTTATTTAAATATGTTAGCCTTTATTAGCTCAAGATGCTAGCGTCATTTTACCACTCAGACACGAGCCTCCTTTGGTCCCGCAAACCCTTGTGTTGTACTGGATGTTGTGTCAAGATATGTGTCCCCTGCCAGAATTTGTATCCCCTGTCGCTGGCATAGTCTATGTGTTTTGTAACACTCATATTGCAGCTCCGTCATCGGGCTTCAAACCATAGATGTATTTTATTATCACTTTATAGATATCACATTGTATCACAATACACAGTCCATGAGTGAAATTACTTATCTTAAAGATGATAGATGGCAACCAAAACAAATAAGGAAAGAAGTGGAAAACAGAATTAAACCCTGGTAATACAAAAAAATTATAATAATGATAATAATAAATTAAAAGCAGATTTTTTTACAAATTAAAGCCAGGAGTGAGTTTAGGGAACAGACAGAGCGGGAAAAGAAAGGCAAAATAACTTAACTTGCTATCCTAGAAATTCTTTTTATTTTTTAATTTTTGTTTGCACAAATTGCTCATATTTCCATTTCATCTGAATTGCAAAAATGTCATCAAAATTGAATCAAAGTACTTCTCTGATTGAATTTTAATTTGAACAGACATTGTTTTTAATAGTGCTCTGATCGGATTCATGAGTACAACAGTTTTTGAATGGAAAGTTACAACTTTTGCAAAGTCAGACTGGAGACTTTCTGTCAATATAATTCCAAATTATTCTTGAAGGTTTAGTACTTAAATACATTTTCTTTTCCTGAAAATCTTTCAGATTGAATATACATATATATTTCCTCAGCAGCTGCTACATGCTGTCCTCGTAATGTTATCAGTGTTGTCAGAGGTCGTTTATCAGAAATAGTGATGATCTCGCAGTAGCTTTGAAGAACGGAGAACCTGGTTGATAACTAAGAATGTTGGAGCTGGTTTTACTGGACAAACACGCAGTCAGCAAGGAGCTGCTCTGTGGACAAGTGCAAGCTCATTTCTGAAAGTTAGAGCTACTCGCTCTGTGGTGAAGGCCATATGGTCTGGCAGGGGAGCATGCATTTTTAACACCAGCAGCCTCAGGGTCAGTCAGCACCTCACAGTGGGGAGTTTCTTTAATCTATCTCTTATTGAAGGAGAAAAAAAAATCAGTGCAGAACGGAGAAACGGAGTCTGACGAGCGCAGCGTGAAGTCTTTTTTATTTTTTAGGAGCAGTGGAGAACGAATTAACATTCAGATACACTGATCCCCACAAACATATAAAGTTACTGGTACACCCCAAGTCTTATATAAGTACTACAATGTGTCACTGGGTTTGAAAAAATATTTTTTTATAAAAGCAAAAATATGGATGTTGAAATTGAGTATATATTAAACGATGGAGGGAAATGGGGACTCACAGGAAGTAGCTAAGGTTATGAGACGCCTTCTGATTTCTAGAGGTGCAGGTTTTTTTTCTCAAAGATTTTATAAAAAACCTTCAAGATGCTGCAAACATGGCATATTTCCCAGCTGCAGAAGTTTCTTTTTGCGAAAATCTTCCAGGAAAAGGTCAAGGTGGGTGCTTCAAATCAGGGAAGTTTGACAGAACGGGTGTTTCTATCACTCTTCTCCTAAAAACGAAAACAGGATCTTTCCTTTTTTTTCAAATCTTTGGATCAAACTTCCACTTCTTGACAGAATCAACATGTAGTGACAGTGTGCCTTGAAGCAAAAGTCATGTTTTTCACATCATAGTGAAAAGCATGAAGCAGAATAAAATTAAAGCAGTAATCGTACTTTCAAAATATCAAATCCTGTGTTGTAAAAAGGTGTTATCCTTTGCATACCAGGTGTGAACGTCTGGTTTGAATGCAGTGAAGCACAAGCAGCTGCGGTGAAAATGCATCAGGACATGTCGGCTGCGTGCTGACAGATTCCATCTCCTGCAGTCCGCAGAGAAACAAGTGTTTATCAAATGAGGGCGACAGGCCTCAGACTCTGGAGGAATAACACACTGTGAATCACCTATTAGGCCTGCCGACGACTCCACCTCATTAGACACACTGTGGGCTGCTCTCTGTGTGTCCGCGTCCGTCCATTACCCGTGTTGCAGGGACAGTGCAGCGTCCTCGCTCACATTGCGGAGCTCAACTTCCTTTTTCGGAGCAGCAGCGGGTCCCCATCACATAACTCATGACTTCACGCTGGGGTAAGGAGAAGGTCAGGATTAGACTGGTGATTAAACGTTTGCAGACACATGACGGAGCATACTTGTCTTTGAGTTACGAGAAACTACTTTTTTATTAAGTTAAAGTCTCTTTTTTAGATGCTTTTCTAGCCTAAATGTTTAGACTTCTATACTTTTGGATTCTTTGTATAAAAAAATTATTTGTATGTATTATAAGTACCAATAAAAGACACACAAACTGACATGATAAAATGCTTAAAGTTCCACTTTGATCCACCTTTGATCTGTTTCCAAAGTGGTTTTTCACCCTTTAACACCTGAGGCGTTGCCGGTGACGCTTAAACTCAAAATCTTCAACTTTTCAACCGTTAACACGATCAACATAATTCTAGCAAGAATCTGCTGGAATAACGATTAAACTACATTACAATAAAGATTAAATTACAGAAAAGAGTTAATTATGTGAAGACAAAAATATGTGGTATTCTCTAGTACAGTGGTCCCCAATCATGGGTCACGGACTGGTTCTGGTCTGTGGATCAATTGGCACCGGTCCGCAGAAGAAATAATTAATTACAGTTGTAAGAAAAAAGGTTGTAAATACTTTGAGATTACTTGTATTACATGAATTTTTGATAAAATATGTTCTGATCTTCATCTAAGTCACATCAGATGATGAACACAGTCTGCTTAAACTAATACAACTTTAACTGAAATGATTCCTGCCAAAGGAGGGTCAACCAGTTATTAAATCCAAGGGTCCACATGTTTTTTCCACCATACATTTTGAATGTTTACGCATTTTTTTTCCAATGAAAAAGCAAAACATACTGTTTAAAAGACTGTGTTTATCATCTGATGAAGATCAGAACACATTTTGTGACAAATTCATGCAGAAATCCAAGAAATCAAATACATTTTCTTGCTTCAATTTTCTTTTGAGTCTCAAAAATCTTTTATGTTGAAAGAAAATATTTGACTTTGAAAAATAAACAGATTTTCTCAGCTACACTTTTGTTCACTTGAGCTGTAAAGCATAATAAGGATGGCAAAACAACTACATCTGAATTATCTTTTATTCTGAAAATTTGTTCGGTTTTGAAAACGTTCAGACTCTCCCACTCATCTTAAAATCCCACAATCCCCCAACCAAAGATTAGTGATGCAACAAAATACATTCATAAATTATTATTTGAAAATAAAAATACTCAGAAATGCAACTTTAGGCTTCATTTTCTTTAAAAATGTCCCCCATCATCAGAAAAAATGCAATAAAAACACCCAAAAAACTTCAAAAATGATCCTGTCAAATATAAAGCAAAATGCAAGTAAATCTGAGATTAAATGTAGGGAAATATAGATAAATTAATAATTCAGATTATTTAATCTCATCAAGATCAGGAGTTTTTTTATTAATTCTTGTTTTTTGTCGATAATTAACCACTCTAAAGAAAATGTATACCGTATTTTTAAATTATTATTTTATATTTCACCATTTGAGAATGTTTTTCTTTACCATTTCTTATGCGTTTTGGTTTGAACCAACAAGGTTTGACGTGTATGAAACTCATATCTTTCTGTTGTAAAATCATCTTCCCACATTTAAAAACTAATGTTTAGTTTATTGTTTATTACTTTATTGTTTGACTAACAAAAACTATAAAAATCCTGTTTTTAAACAATACACAGAATAAAATGCGTCTTTGAGTTTAGTCTTAATGATTCTGCCTCACACAGAAGTAAACGTGTATATGTTAAGATAAATGCAATTATTAATATATATTTCCATAGATTGTACACATTTTATTTGATTTTTCTTCCCTTGTTATTGTTTGATTACTTTTCAACCTCTCCTTTTTTAGCTCTAATTTTTTTTTCCTTTCTGCATGATAGATTCGTTTTTTTTTAAGTGACTGTAATGAATGAACATTTACTTCTAAACATTTTTTTCCATTAAACTATTTTATGGATAAATAACTCCAGAAAGCATTGACAGAAAAGCTGCAACTTTCTGTCTGTAAAGGATGAAACGTGTTTCCATTCCTGGAAACTGCTGCCGGAAAGCACACAGGAACGACTGTTGACACGAAGCTAATTAGCAATCAGAGCAAGACGCCTATGCTGGAAAAGAGATCATTGTTTTAGCCTGACACACCCACATGCACACACACATGCATGCTGTGTCTGTTTCCCCATGTTGTGAAGTGCTTCCTGAGCTCTTTGGGGACCTGCTGTCACTAATGTGGAGTCTGTATTTACAGTGTCACACTGAGCTGTGCTAAAGGTTAGACAGTGGTGCGCGCACGGACATGCACGTGATTATGGATGTGATCATAGCCAGCTAATATTGGAAAAAGAAAAGCCAGAGTTCATTGGATTTCAGTTAAGATGAGGACACCCAGGTGCTTCTACTAAAGTACTTCAGATTGATTTTGTTTTCGGTAAATACAGTTGAGGCTTTGCAAGCTTCTTTTGTCAAAAATATTGGATGTGTGGTGTATTTAAAAGAGAAAATATGTATTTTTGCTTTGTTTTTGTAACAGCACAAACATGTTAAATGTAGCTATATTACCATAAACTTCAGGAAATGTTGTTTTCCTGGTTCCGAAATCCTTAAGATACTATAAGTTTTTAAACATTAACACGATCAACACAATTCCAGTAGATTCTGAAGGAGAAAAGCCACTTTTCTCCTTCAGAATCTACTGGAATTATGTTGATAATGTTAACGGTTAAAAAGTTACAGTAAATCAAAGAACATAATAATTGGATCTCTGGTGTTAAAGGGTTAAATATACATATATTTTGTTTTTTCACTGCAAAAACTAAATTTTAAGCAAATAAAATGACCTTTGTTTCATGAAATGATGTCTTGCAAGAGAAAAAATCTTATCAAGAAAGTTTTTCAAAAGCAAAATAATACTACAACCTTTGTTCTTAAAATAAGAGTTTTTGGTTAAACCATTTTTCTTACCCCAATGTGAGATTTCTAAGGAGTTTACAGTGTTCCAATCATATTTATCTAAATTATTTTAACTACAATGTTGCCTCTCTTGGGTCAAATACAGTTACTATTGCCTGTTTTGAAAAGTTTTAAACAAGCACAACAAACAAAAAGAAGAAATTCAAGCTCACAGTCTTATTGAAAAAAAAAAGTGATAATACTTTGTACTTTTTTATAATTGTACTATTGTGAAAATCTGCTGAGGCTGAAGGTTACACTAATTACAAACTCTGCAGAAACTCGTCTGCCAACAAATGAAGCAAAGGGGATTTCTCGCGCAAAAAGCTGGGATTAATACTATTTTTCTCCTTGTAACTTACATTAGAAATCACATTCATGAGCCGGATGCACAAAACTGTCAGTGTACTTTAGAGACTAAACCTGGATTTACATAAAGTGGCTGAATTGAGAACATGCATTCATTTAAGCTGATTTATGAAGCAATGCAAAAGTGCTGATGGTGGTGGAAGTGAATGTGGGAAGTAATCGGTTTGCACTAATTTATAGATGAATGGAAAAACCTCCATTTAAACAGTCAAAGTAGAGTAAAAATACAAAATAATAAACTTTTTTACACTTTGCTTATTCACTTTAAGTGAAAGTTTGTGTTGCAAAGCGTATTTCAAGATATAAAACAGTAATATAATAAACTTGGGAGGAAAAAAAAAGAATATATGTATGGAGAGAAAATAGTCTCACTGGAATTGTGTACGTGTCATATTTGATTTGTAACTCATGCCATTCATTTTGTGGGTGTGTACTTGAAATTGTGTATTCACATGTACACTCAAACTTAAAAATACAATTTACGTGCTCACAACTTGAAATTACACCAACTTAAAACTAACTATGAATTGGAAATAAATGCGACACACACAAAACTTTAAAGAGATCACACCTGTTACCTGATGCACACAGACAAAACCACATTTTTACACAAGTCAGAGTTCACAACGGGTTGTGAAAGTCTTCATGTTTTCTGATTTGTGTGTATGTGGTGCGTTTGAATGCCTCTAGAATGCTGGGACATCAGAGTTCTCTTATCAGCCACTTTGAACTAAAATTGTGAATAGTATCTACTAAAATTTAATTCATTCATTAATTATTTTTTTAAAACAGATTTGTGGCCAAAATTATGATTAAAAAAGTCTAAATATAAGTTTTTCAAACATTCATCACTTTTTAAAAAAGTTTTCCCAAGGTCATGGCTACCTCTCATTGAATGAGTTACAAATCAAATAGTCCAAAAGGTATAAATCAAATGAGTTACAAGTCAATTCATATATACACACATATCTTAAGTTACACAAAACAGGCAGAAACAAGCTACAAAGGAAGAATGACACAGACAAAAATCCAGTGAGTCTATTTTCTCTCCATATATATGAATTTTTGCTCCCATTTAAGAAATACGATGATGTGTTTTTAATATTTCAAATATTTCCACCTCAAAATATTCAATTTAGTTGGTTTTTAAAAAATGTCTTCAGGTGTGATGAATGCTTCTATTCCAAATCGGGATTTCACAAAAAGGTTTGAGCAAAAGAAAAAAAAAAAAAAATTTCATTATTGAATTTGCTTGAAGACCTTCCAGTTGTTAAAAGCAGAACTGCTGTGACCCTGGATAGAAGGACAAAAAACTTAAAAGGCAGGAATTGATGATATAAATTGAATTATTCTTCCAAAAGTGTGGTCGCATGCCCAAATAAACAAAAATAGTAAAATAAAAAAATAAAAAACATCAAAGAAATGTGAGCATCTGCATGATTAAAGGCCTCCCGCATCACTCTGAATGGATTCAGCTGGCTCAGAAGCAAAGAGAACTTTCCTTCAGCAGGTCACTCATTTATATTCTCCTCTCTGCCTGGACACCTGTCTGTTTAGAAGCAACACTTTTACAAAATTAATAAATAAAGTCTAATTGTGGGTTTCAAAGCATCAGACAATGTGAAATTACGAAAACTAGACGCTTAATAAGAGCAAATAAAGGTGTGTAGGGGGACCGGCAGAGGGATGCTGAACAGGAAACTGAGAGGATGGAGAGAAGAACTGTGTCGCCCGCAGAGATGTAATGAGAGATGCGAGGTGACAGGAGACAGGGAGACGGAGCGTTCGCTGAGCTCCCACTGAAATGAAAAATGACTGTCCTTTTCACCTTCCTATTTAGTTTCACACCCTCTTATTTTTGAAAATGTCTTTCTCTTTCCTTTCATTACAGGCCACAGAGTCGTTTTCTGATGTTTGACAGCAGCACATCCCAACATTTGAACCCAACAGGAAACAGTTCAAACTTGAAATATCTCTGCTAACCTTTTTATCACAAAGCCCACACTTGTATCTGAGCATGTGCTATAAAGAATATCTACATTTTTATTTCCAGAAATATGATCTGAATCAGCTCATATTTGCTTGGTGCTTATATTCATTAAGATTATTGTGAGAAACTAACAAATACACCCAAAAGTCTAAATTAAAGTAAAACAAACCACAATTTCTCTGTCTGTACATGTTTTGATAAGCGAAGTACAGGGGCAGACTTACCATTAGGCAATGGTGGGCCATCATCTGGGGCCCCCAATACCTGCAGGGCCCCCCTCTTAACCCTGGAGAAACCAAGAAATAATTTTCTTCTGGGCTTTCAAAATTAAATAGACAACTTGTTTTTTTGTTTGTTCATTTTAGGTAGCGACATTACAGCAGACATTGATTTTAGCTTAAGCCATTAAAATAAATTAGACGAAAACAAGTAGAAAAAAAAAGAAAGAGAAAAGAAAAATGTGTGTTAAATTTGATCCAGTGGATTCTCAGAGGTTAAAAAGAAAAATAAATAAATAAATACATAATCATTTTTATGCCCATTTTATGTCATGAATCACTCAAATCGCTAAAATGGTTAGAGAGCAGGCAGAAAAGATATAAAAAACAAAAAGTGGTATGATGAAGTGGAGATATCCAAGTGGCGGTAAAAATGACAATTTTTATACCGTTAATTCAATAAATATACTATCTCAAAATTCTAACAATAAAAGTTAAACAACAACACAATTTGGTCTGCGTATAACTTCTGCCCAACAAACAAACTCAGACACCTGAACACATTTTCAATTAACTTCTTCCAATGCTGTTTAAAGCACTTTCAAGAAGCGGCTGAATATGGATACTTGAATGCACTTCTACATCATACTAGCGCATGTACTCACAGTTGGAAGAAGCTTGGTGTGAAATGTCTTGAAACTTAAGAACTCTCGTCGCGACGTGTGAACGTGACAGTTTTGAATGGGGAATCCCACAATTTGCATTTCCATGGACTTTTCTTTAAAAAGTCTTCATTTGAACGCCTATTGCTGAGGCCGCTGTGAACTTAGCATGAAGTGTATGCAGATCTTTGCTGCTGTTTTGCACGCGCTCAGTGCACCTTTTCTCTGATCCCTGATCTACTTATCAGTCTCGTCCTCGAGGAATCCCGTTTTAATCAAACACATCACTCAACTGTTTGTACAAGGACACTCTTTAAAGAATTCTTTTAATTGCAGCAATTCAGGGAAACACAAAAATCCCGTCGTCAACACAGTAACAAACAGTATCTCATCCTCACACAGCCCTTTGATAATCCTGGGATGGTAATGAATGAAAGCAGCAAAACACTCAAACATCCCTGCGTGAGAGGAGACAAGGGAACTCCAGCTGGGAAAAGGGGAATTTCCGGGGCATTTTGGTTTCTCTGATGTTCAGAAAGTGAGGAGTGCTTCATTCTGACTAAACAAGGGTAAAAAAAAAAATAATATTAATCTAAAGTATTTTATAAGAGGATAAAAGAGCAAAAATAATTAGTTCCACTGAAATTTTTTGAAGTTAAAGAATTGAGTCAAAGATTTAATTAAGGAAAAAAGTCTCATTTTTTAAGAAATAATAATTTTGCAGACATTTCTTTATCTTCATAATTGGAGTTGGAATTTCTTACTTAACATGAAAAGTAGATGAAGTTACTGGCATCATTAAAGAGAGGATTTAAATGAAATCCACACTTTTTCATGTGAGACGGTTGTTGACATTTATTCACTCTTCTTGTAACTGGAAACAGAGAAAAGTAAATCATTTGTGGAAGTTGTTGCAGATTGTAGAACGTGTAATAGAAATCATGTCACACAGAAGACAAAGAGTAAAAATAGAAGGAACATTAAAAAAAAGTAGAGGTCTGTATTGACAAGAGTGGCGATATGATGCATATCCCAATACATGTGTCACGATACAATTCCTATCCTGATACATGTGTCGCAATACAATATAAATCCTGATGCATGTGTCGCAATACAATACATTTCCCAATACAGGTGTCACGATACGATACATATCCTGATGCATGTGTCGCGATATGATAAATATCCCAATACATGTGTCCCGATACGATACATATGATGAATGTGTCAAAATACGATACATACCCAAATACATGTGTCAAATACGATACATATCCCAATACATGTGTCGCAATACAATATAAATCCTGATGCATGTGTCACGATACGATACATATCGCGATGCACGTGTCGCAATACAATACATTTCCCAATACGTGTGTCACGATACGATACATATCCTGATGCATGTGTCGCGATATGATACATGTCCCAATACAGGTGTCGCAATACGATACATATGATGAATGTGTCGCAATACGATACATATCCTGATACATGTGTCGCGGTATGATAAATATCCCAATACATGTGTCCTGATACGATACATATGATGAATGTGTCATAATACGATACATATCCCTATACATGTGTCCCAATACAATATAAATCCTGATGCATGTGTCACAATACGATACATATCGTGATGCATGTGTCGCAATACAATACATTTCTCAATACATGTGTCACAATACGATACATATCACGATACATTTGTCGCGATAGAAAACATATCCCAATAAATGTGTTGCAACTCAATATGTATCCCGATATTTTCCAAGAAAGTGCTAGACAAAAGCAGAAAAGCTAGAAAAATGTATTACTTTTATTCTTTTATCTTGTTTGTTTTACCTGTGTATGTTTTATCATTTTCGACCTTGAGAGTCTTGAAAGGCGCTTTTAAATGAAATGTATGTGAACTTCAAAATGTAAACTTCATCTGAATATTAATACACCTTTAACATAAATACAATTTCATTTAAATAAACATATTTTCCCGCTCATCACCAAAACGCCAGTCTTTTTTCAGAGCATTGTACACGAAGCTCTTATCCATCAAGATGATGAATTAGAAACCTTTGTTTTGAAGTTCAGCAGAACTTTATCCCATGTTGTCTTCAGCATATAGCTCTGCACACAGTGGCTCTTACAAGTCCAACTTTTCAGTGATTTTTGGTTCAGTACTCACCCTCCAGCTAAAACTAAGTTGTGTGTGTCTCATTTCCATATGTAACAACAACAACAAGGATGAGTTCACGACACAAGCACTAACACAAGTAGTTCTCATGAGATCTTGTTCTTGTTTCGGTGAGGTGTAGAGCTGCCCAAAGAAACTCGGTGCTCTGTGCTGACAACTAGTGGTCGGGGGTTTAATTGGAAAAAAAGTAAGACTCTGAACTACATGTTTGCTTATAAATAATTAGTTAAATTTCCACGGGGCAGTATTCTAAATTGATACATTTATTGCCAAAGGATTATTGCGATATTTCACTGAATTGATATTTTCTTATATAAAAGGTCAAATTAAGGAAATTGAAGATAGTTTTCAATAAGTTTGGGGATTTCCTCCAAAAGCTGGTGTGGGACAGAAAGGAAAAGATGAGAAGAAAAAAAGATCTTAGATAAAGAAAACATGGCATCCAATTTCTCAGAGTAAGGCCTTCTTGTCTGAACAAAAGTGATTTAAGAGGATCTTTGTCTTTGGAAACGTTTCCTTTTCTGCATCTGAGGAAGAATGCGAGCTCAGATTTCTCAGATAAAGTCGATGACGGACCTGTTGACAGCTGCTCACCCTGACGCGTCGTTTTATAAAGGATCAGTCATAAACTCAACGACTGTGGAGTCCAAACGTAATTGTTTGTGTTCACGAGTTTCCGTGCGAGTCAGCTATGCATAATTTGCAAAACTGCTTTTCCGAGCTTTACTCCACGGCTAAAAATCAAATTAAATGCAGAGCAAAATGGGTCACATCGAACTGCGGGGCTTGGTGAAACAGAAAATATGCAGCATTAAGGTTCGCCTGGGCCAAAACACAGCAGCAATATAATAGCTGGGGTGTATTGTTTGGGGAGGTCTCTGATCAAGTCAGGCAAAACGAGCTCTGCACGTCTGGGATTGATCTCCTCCCCTGATTTAATCAAACTGCTTTCAATAAAGTAGTGAAATTATACAAATAAGGAATCACGTTTGACACTCAATCTCTAATATTTAAGGTGTAAACAGTAATCCAACTTAAACAGAATTTTATTTCTATTTTGTAGGTTTAAAGTAGAAAAACTTTCCATTTTTGGGGGGAAACGAGAACAATAAGTGTTCCAGTGCGCTCACCATCTGTGCCTCTCCGGAAAATCACATTTTACACTTTTATGACGCATTTAGGTCCCGACATGATCCTCATATTGATTGATAAAGTTCACGCAAAGAGAGGTCTTGTGGCACTTTGCTAGATGTTAGCCTTCTTTTCTTCTCTATGTCCCTCATCCTATTTGGATGAAGGCAGCTTAAACCTGCAAAATGAGCTCCAAAGAACTCTGTGGTAACTGAAATAAAGAAATAAATATCAGAAAACTTGAAGATAATGGCTCTGGACACATTTATTATTATTTGAAAGCAGTGGTCAGGAAGACTGTTTCACCCTCAAGTCTGTGGTTTTAAAAAATAATGAGAACATAATCTTCTGCAGTTTTGCTGAAAGCCTCACCTTTAGTGAAATAAATGCATGCATCTTTAATAAAACAGCAGTTATGACCTTTTTTTAGCAGGAAGTCATCCGTCAGTTTATATACTGAGCTGGCAGATTTTTTTTGTATAAGTACAGAAACAAATATAACATTGTTAGACTTTTTTATTTTTTTGCAGGGCGGATGTCAGATTTCTGCCACTGGTGTTTTGTTGACATAACCTGTAATAATGATGAGCTGCAGTCGGGGCCGTCAGTTCAAGTCTTGTTTGTTGCGCCGGCAATTCTCAGGCGCTTAAAGTGATTCTACTCCCAGTCCAGTCTGCTGTTGTTCCAGGGTGTGTGCACATATATACGCACAATAAATCAACCGATTTATTAATCAATTAAAGAATTCAACAACAATATTTTGCAATTTTGGATTCACAAGATATTATAAGTATTAACTACAGTGGAGTATTAGGGCCAGTTTACAAACATTTTTTTTTTTTTAAATGTGACTTTAAATCTCATAATTTACCAGAAAAAAAAATGTAACTGTTAAATTAAGAGAATAAAGTTGGATATTTATGACTTTAAAATTAATAGGCTAAATTTATGATGTATTTTCTCTTAAATGTATGACTTTTAAAGTAACAAATTTATGAGATTTTAAAGTTGTAAATTTACAAGATTTTAAATCGAAAATTTACCAGTAAAAACACCTTTTTTTTGGGTGGCCCTAATACTCCATTGTAATTAACTAAAGGTTAGTAATTGAAAAACTCAGAGAAATAATTTCTGTAGAATCACCAGCTAGATAATAGTCGAAAGATAATATAAAAATACAAAATTCATAGAATAAATAATTTCAACATATACAAACTTCAAAATAAAACACAAAATTACCAAACGAAAACCATTACATGAGTCAAATTGGGATAAAATGTAGTTATAAGCGGAAAAACCTTGAATCTGTTCTCAAAAGTCTTCACATTTACTGAAGTCAAGACACTGTTCCTATCCTGAAATATGTTTCAGTGCAGTTTTTCAAGTTTACCTTGGAAGAGTTCGAAGGACGTTGTCTCTTGAGTTTCCTCAGAAACGTATCATTTTCCAAACATCTTTTGAATGTCAAAAATAGCCCAGTAAGAGTCTGAAGACATTCTATGCAACGAGAAGTGTTTTCTGACCTTTCATGGTGTGCTCGACCTGATTTTGTGATTTGTGCCTGATCCCCTGGTTCCTGCAAAATCAGACGGATGCTGTCCCCAACCGGGCAATCAGTCTGACCCCTCCCTTACAGTTAACGCTTTACTCCATAACCATCTTTGCCCCCCCTTTCTCTTTCACTATGAGCTCTCTTTTCTTGGATATTTCGATTGAATCGCATCAAACTTCCCTTGAGTACGTTCCTCGAGCCGCAGATGCTTTGGCACTCAAAGAATATTAATAGAATTTCAGCAGAGATTTGGGCTCGGCCAGCGGAGTATTAAATCGACTATCAATAAGTTTAAGTTTTAGACCGCTCTGAGCCGCGCCATATCGTGAGTTAAAGGATATAAGATCAAAAAGCGTGTTACTTTGAGACACTAAAATCTCCAATTCAT
>NC_050522.1:12977064-12978370 GCF_002922805.2 Oryzias melastigma
GGGTCAGGAAAGCTGGGGGTCTTTGACCGAGGCTAGAGCTGAATCAAACAATAGAAGTTTTTATTTGTAATACTTTTCTTTTCATTTTTCGTAGGTGTCCTTTGAGAGAGTTTGGGAAAGCAATCCCTTCATTTCGGAAGGAACGGAGTAGCAAACTTATGGGATTTACTCTTATAACTCAAACTTCATGTAATATTGCTTTCTGTAATGCCAAATTCCATGAATAATGCAAATGGAAATCATTAAATCGCTAAAACTAATGGTAAAAACTAGAGTCACGTGAACCCAGCAAGTGAGAACAACCAGTAAATCATTAAAATAAACCCATTTAGTTCAACTATTGTGAGTGTTTCAGTATTTATGAGAATGTTTTATTGTCTATAACAGAAGTGTCAAACCGTTTCTTTTGACCTCCATCACCAGACAGGAGCGTATCTGCAGCGAGATGCCGCCGCCGGCCGTCTGCTGCCCAGGTCACATCATGCATCGTGTGCTTTCAAGCCAAAATATGACCCACAACTCCACTTTTCACGTCACGTTTTATTTTCAGCTAAAATGTAGTAGTGAAGTGGAAGAGCTCAGATGCTGTAAAATGTCTGCCTCAAGCAATTTTCATATTGATGCAATGCACTTTAAAATTTCAGGCATGTTAAACCCAGAGTGGCCACACATCACCGAAAACAAGGGGAGGGGGGTTAATTCGGGGGTGCGTGGCCTTCGCAGAACTGCGCTGGATTTTAACCTTCTGATCATTCTGGAAAACATTTAAAAGGTTTAGCTGGAGAAAAGACACGAGTCTCAGAGTTTAGCTCTGTTTGCTGATATTAAAGAGGAAAATGAATTACTTCCCATGAATTTGACAGTCAGAACACTGTATTCTCTGAAATAAATAAATATATGTCTATATTGAGTCAATTTTAATAGTTTATTTTAGGGTATAATTGAAAGGCAATTACTACCTTCAAAATAAAAGAGCTACATGTGAAAAGGAAAAATGTGCAATTATGTCCCAAACAAGACATGCTCAGCAAAGAACAGTGTTTAGGGGGAAAAAAATGTATTTTTGGAAATTACAAAAGCAAAAATACTGTAGAGGGGAAATATTCTTAACTATCCTCATCAAAGGCAATTATATAATTGAAGCAGAAGTTCTAAGGCTGGATTGAAGAATTTTGTGTGCGCAAATGGATTTCGAAAATAGGAAAAAACAAACAGAAAAAATATGGATGAAATTTTTCAGATTTTTACAGTTCAATGATTATGTTGAGTTGAGTCATAAATCATGGCAGTCATTGCATTGGCAGTT
>NC_050522.1:12978457-12995803 GCF_002922805.2 Oryzias melastigma
TTATTTTTTCCTCCCAGCGCTGAGATGCCGCCCCTTTTGAATCGGCGCCCCGAGCAGCTGCCCGTATTGCCCGTGCCTAAAACCGCTACTGGCTGCATCACAAACCCGAGTGGGTTTTCATCTTCTCCTGATCCATCCTGATTTGAATAAAGAAATACTTACAATCTTACATAATTTTATAAATATCCTCCATCATGAAAAAAATGCTACAAGAACATGTTAAAAACACCAAAAAGAAACATTTTCACTGGCGTGGGCCTTTAAATAAAAACAAAAAAGACAGAAATATGAATTTCTACCTCTTTTCCACCTATCATGACAAAGAGGCAATGTCCCTCTAGAAAGTATCAAGCATCAGCTGCACTCTGAGGTTGCCATTTCAGTGTTCACTGTGCCCTCCCTATGAAAGCTCCAGTATGGGATCAGCTCCAGTTAATTCCCGTGACCCCACCCAGGATGAAGCAGGTATAAATAATGGATGGAGACCCACCACCTTACTGTCAGATTATAGCAGGCAAGGGACAGAAATGAAAGAAAAGCTCAGTAAAAGCCACTATCGCCTGTGTGTTATTGTGTTGTTATTGTGCCACATCCATGTTTCATGATATTTAAACAGTGTTTGTCCTAATGGGACCAATCTCTTTTTCCAATAACGTTTCTACTTTGTTTATTTAATCCTTTTTTCCAGTTAGAAAACTCATTAAAATATTTTGAATTCAACCCTGAGAATTCTGTTTGTATTTCTGTAGTGAATTACTGTTTCAGTGTTTGTATCACTGAAACAAATTTCACTTTTTAGGGAACCTTGTGCAAAAATACATACCTGCACCCTCACTTCTCTGAGAGAATGTGCACACGATCCTGTTGTTATTCACATCAAACACTGAGCAAACTGAAATGAAGCTGGTTAGAGGAAACAGTCTGGAGTTGGCAGACGGACAATAGTAACCCAGACAACCACTCTACAACTGTGGTGGGGCACCAAATTATCCCAGAATGCACAAGATGTCCAGCCTGGAGGCAGATGGGCTACAACTTCACAGGACCGCACCATGTTCCGCTCCTGCCAGCCATGAACAGAGATGTGAAGCTGTAGTGGGCTCGGCCTCACCAAGCTGGATGGTTAAAGGCTGGAAAAAACAGCTTCAGCCGAAGCACGCAGATGGGAAGCTCACAATTTGGACCTGCTGTTTCCAATCAGTCCGTGTCTGAGTGCCGAAGTGTATCTGTGTATTACCAGGGGTGCCGATTTTGTGGCAACAATTTGCCAAACTTTTAACAGCTACTTCTATTTCAATATTGCATCATGTCTAAAAGTAAATGTCTGTTTCATCTAAATGAGTTCAGTGGACCACGAAATTCTCTCTGCTCTCAAACGAGCCGATTGGAAGGCATAGAGAATCACCAAAAAATCTTTCCAACATGTTGTAGAGTACAGGATGCCAAGAACAGAAGCCCTGTTACAAAAAATATTGGAATAGTCCTCAGAAGTGCTTGTTATTGTCACAAAAATAAGCCTTTTGGTTGGGGGCTCTGCAGACCTGAAGGTGTTGGTGTTCTCTAGCCATCAACAAACCCCAGTGGGAACGTTTTCAGAAATAATACCCGCCTCTTATCGTTCACAATGAGAAATACATGTCATGGGCGTAAACGTTCCTCAATATTCGTTTTCTGGAGGTGAACCTACCTGCTGCTCTATAGCGTCTGGGTGTCTAAATGAGTGGGAGGACATCCTGCTGCAGCCAGGATGGATGACCTCAGTTGTTTTTAGCAGGAAAGGAGGTGAAACAAGGCTTTCAGTAAACACACAATGGTGGAATCACACGCCCCAGCTGGTCAGTTAGTCTTGGCTGCTGTGACAGGAATTGAGTGGAGAGAAAAGGGGAGGAATCTGGCCCGGCGCTGGCAGTTTCTAAACTGTGCTTGATCTACTGTCAGTGTGACCATGGATCAGCCGCAAATGGAGAGAAACGGACCTCTTTAAGTTATGCAATTTAGTCTTTGATTTCTAATTTTAACATGTTTTTGTGGCATTTTTCTCAAAATACTAAAAAACTTAAAATTGCATTTCTGGGCATGTCTTTATTCAAATCACTGTGACTGTGCAATCAGCAGGTCACAAGCTCCATTCTGATGCATCCACTCGCAGAAAAATAGATTCATGTACGTCTTTGTTTTTCTTGTCCGGGTTAGCATCTGACTCAAAACTGTACAACTGGAGGACTCCAATATTCCTCGACATTTTGTTGCACCTCTAATTTTAGCTTTAGGGGTGTGAGGGGCTGTAAGCTGGTGGGAGAGCATGTAAACAGAGAGCTCTCTGGAACAGGGAAGGGGGGCGGGGTTGCTCCACTAACTCAGAGGCAAATTTCTAATGAACTCCTGCCGCTCTATGTTCAAGAAAACTGCTCTTTTTAAACACAATTTTGCCTAATAATCATATCATATTGATTAAAATACCACTTGGGACACTTTTGAAATATATCTACATATGACCCGTGTGGGTCTTTATGGTCTTGAATTACTTTGTTTAAGTAAAATGGAGATAAAATCAAGGCAAAAGTGAGGTAAAAAAGTAAAATAGTGTGCCCTACAAACATTCAAATCTCTGCAAACTTTATTTTTTTGCAATTATTGCTCAAAAGCACTTATTTATTTGTTTTATACATATTTTAAACACTTGAGGTTGTTACATGCCCCAAACACTGTTTGTGAAGGAGCCATAACTGTTGTTAAATTAAATTTTAAGATGAGGTCATATAGCTAAAGGGTTCATCTCATTCCAAACTATAGTTTTTTTGTTTTCACAATCTTGAAAGAGTAAAAATCCAATTGTAAGGTCAGATAAAAATAGAATATTATGGTACCAAGTGGAACCTAGGCTCAGTTTTCATAAGTTTTGAATGCAAAATTTCATTGAAAGTCATTGAAAAGTAATATAAAAACTTAATTGAAAGTAACATAAAACAGTTTTTAGAGAACTTACAGACTTGTTTACTTATATATATTTGGGAAGTATAACATTGGAGTTAATAAAGACTAACTTGTTTTTGAAACACACCTCTAGTGGTCACATTGCTAACTGCAGCTGGCTCCAGTTAGTTTAACAACTGAAGAGCTTCAGTCCAAAATCCAAAGAACTTTTCTTAACTCTACCACTGACTTTTACACAGAAAAAAATGTTTTATTACTAAAGTGTTTCTGTCAATATTGAATAATATTTTTATTGAAGTGAATTTTTGAGGCTAGAACCGTTGGATGACAAAGTATTAATAATGGATTCAGACTGAGGTCTACGCCTGGAACCACAAACATGACATTTCCAACCAATCCTGTCATCCTCTTGATGATTCACATTACAACCACTGACCACAAGCTGCAAGATAAAGAAGAAAACTGTTTAAATCTCAATGTTTCGCTTTCTTTAAGCCACGAAAAAAAAGGCTTGTTTTTCCTGCCAGCTCGTCTTTTCCTCATCTCTCATGCGACATTCTGCCTCTTTACGATTGGCACTTTGTAGACATTTTCACCCAGATGGGCGTTTTATGCTCTTATGTTTCATAAAAGTGTAATGATCAAGTACAGGGACTGCAGCCTCTGTCCTTCAGCCTGTCTTGTGTTTTTTAATTATTGAAACTCTACACTTCTCAGAAAGCCTTGGAGTGCACGCCAGGAATGAGGCTGGGAGATAGCTTAATAAAAGAGTGTATCAAGCCCAGTTTAGATGGTAAGAAAGCAGCGTTTCCATCTCTTAAGGAGTATCACATTTTCTTCCTGTGTCACTTCTCTGTCTATTGCGGCTCCTGTCAGGGCAGAAATTGTATCATTTCCTCTTCTGTAATGGATTTGGCTCTCTCTCTGGTTATTTATTGCTACAAGCAGCGAGTGCTTTCGTGCTCTTTGCTTCAGAAAGGCTGACACAAAGAAGTCCGTTTTATTGCTGATGTTCAAGATAAATGAGACAATCCTGCCATTAGAGTTTCAGATCTGGCTCACATTGTTGGCTTTTTTGGAATGCATCCATGTGAAAAAGACAACAGAAATGGCCTCAGGGGCCTTTTTTTCTTTTCTTTGATGCAGTTTTTAGAGTTCGACAAACCAACGTAAACCTTTTACTGGAAGGGACCAGGTGTCACCGGGAGTTTAGCACAGATGATTGGTTAAATAAGAGTTAAGCATTTAAATGTGTAAACATTTGCTTTGAAGATGATCTCAGTGGCTGCATGGCCTTGTAGCACAGAGTGGAAGCACTCGACTATTTTTTCCAGCTCGCCGGTTTTATTTGCTTGTCAGCTGCCTTACTAACGCTGTTTGACATTTTAAGTGGATGCTATGTCCCGCCCCCACAAGCCTTCATATCATGATATATAACAAACAGCTAACCAAGATATTACAGTCATTAAAGCTAGCATTATCGTGCAGCGCATAACCCTTTTGTTGACTCCCAGAGCTGACATCAGACTCCCACACATTAAACACACACATACTTAGATGAACCGTACTGTCAGGAAACGGCTCCCATAAGCTTCATCTTTCTCCTCAGAGCAGCCGCAGTGTGAAGCACTCACTTAATTTGCTCTATTTATGAGCGAACCAAAAGTTTGTTTCCAGGGCTCTGACTTATCTCTTTTGAAATAACTTTAATGGAAACAGTTTCTTTAGTTTTCAATTCAGGAAGTGGTAGTATGAACTCGGAAAAAAATGGAAGAGAGGAGGGATCAGATGTGGCAGCTGCAGGGGGGGTGAGGGGACAGAAAATAATAAAAAGAAATGAATCCCAATTCCCTTTTTGAAGGGGAATTTGAATGGAAAGGGCTGTCTGAAATAGGTTTTTAAGGGTAGAGTGAAGGGACTCTGAGTTTGGTAAAGGGATCCGCGTCGCGCCGTGCTGCGAGGAGAAGTACTTTTTTCATGTGGTTTACTTTTAAATGTAAGTATTGACTTTTTGTTTTAGCACAACATTCTTAAAGTTATATAACCAATTTTATATTTCCAAACGCTAGCAGCTCTGCGCAAACATAGCCGACTGGCGACTATTGATGACATCATCGATCTGAATTTGAAGACACTCGCTGTCCAAATTCCTTCCCTACTTACAATGTTGTCTGTACCATTTTGTTGTGCTGTCCAAATCTTCAATTTCTAAATCTGGTGCCCTAAAAATTTCTCAGAAGTTTTTGCGAAAGACTAGTGTACATCAGTGCTCACTATATTAGCAAATATAGACCATAATGCATTGCGTTTTAACAATTTTTGTAAAAAAAAAAAAAAAAAAAAAAATGTGTTTGAATGTATTTTTTTAATATACCATCCACATTTTTATCATCATAACACAGTGGAGTCATAAAAATATATTGTAAAGTATTCATATTGATTAGATTTTCCCTTTGTGAAATTGGTGACGTCATATCCGCCGTTTAGGGAAAAAAATTAGTGAGCATGATGTCCGAATTGCCTTTGAAATCCAGGGCAATAGATATTCCTGCACTATGTAGTTTTTAAGAAGTTGGAGACTATTGTGGAAATTCGGACAGAGGCTTTTTTTCCACAACTTTCCATTTTTCCAGTTAGGAGCTCCTCTAAAAAAATGAGTAGAAATAAGTTTTTTGAAATGGAGCAAAGTGGCTCGTTAGTGAATCCATTTCTCACAATATTTTGGTATTCATCTATTGGAAAGTCATGGAGCATGCGCTGTTTTTGGCTCGCCAGGATCAGAGTCACAAAAATAATGTTTCCCCCTGTGGGGAAATGACAATAAAAAATAATGAATCCTTAAATGATGCTTTCATTTGTGGAAAAAAGAATAAAAACAATACTACAACAAACGAGTCCCTGTTGTGCTGAATTTACAGCAATTTGACATCATCTACACAAGTCAAAGCATTTACTTTTGGAAGAAGCCAAACAGGAACAGTTGAAAAATGTTCTTCCATCTTTGGCATATTTTGACAGGTCGGTTGCAGGTTTAATGTTTTGATTTGGTTTGAATTTTGATTTAAAATGGTTTATTTCAAGCAATCAATGCAACAATAATGCATATGAAATACAATCAATAGAGATTTACAACCACCCAAAGATACGTCAGACATAAGATAGCTAGGCATCAAGTGATAGTGATAAGTGATAGGAGAGAATGGGTGGAAGCGAACTTATATAATACCGACTCTACTTTACCATTTTCTTTACATGAGCAATCATTCACCAGTTCATAACTTATAATCAAATATTTTTACCTTTTCAACACAGATTCAGGTTATTAAGACGCAATAAATCACATGACTATGTAAGTTGACATAACACTGTTCCAGACTTTACATATGCAGATCAATAAATTAAAAAAAAAAGTTACAGTCTGACCTTTGTGACTCTTGGCCACAGTAAAACCAAGTTAAATGATTCTGAGTTGTGCTTCTCATTGTGGTTTTGCATAGTTTTAACTTTCAAATGTGAAAGCACCACTAGAACTCTGATGTAGCTCATGCTAAAGCTCCATCGACAACATAGATGGAAAATGTCATAGTGAAGAGGTAAGGTTACTTTTTTTCGCTACTTATCTCCTGTAAGTTTTTCACATTTGCAAGAACTGACCTAAAAAATGCTCTTTGGTTCATGAAAACATCCACCGCGTGTCAATGACCTCTATTATGAAAGATGCCCCACTGAAAACGCATTGTTCAAAAGAAATCTCCATTTGTGTTTTTCTGCTTGACTGAAATCATGTGAAATGGTGCCAACAATGTGAAACAACAGAAGCTTTGAAATTAGAGGAAATTAATCAAAGTCAATGTGTGTAAAATTAGAGGTCAGCAGAAGCTAATTTGACTGACATTTCAATCAAAACTAAACGGGAGATTCTGCACAAACACGCCAAAGCCGATGATTGGACGCAGCAATCTGGATAAAACGGTGTAACATGAGGAACATTTCCATCGGGCAGCTTTAGTTCCTCCCCCTCAGACATAATGGAGTGTATTGGACGGGAGTGCACCTTGCTGGTGTGGACTATTGATTCTGTGCTGAAGTCTGGCACACTGGGTTTGACAAGAGTTAATTTGTTCAGACACACCTATTTCTATCCTAATTCTGATGTTCTGGGTTTTTACGGAACACAATCGATCAGTTGTTGTAATGGATGCTGCTTTACATAGTTATTCTTCTCATCTGGGCCGGGGCTGAGGGGTAACAAGTCAGACAAGTGAACTATTTTTTAAATACTTAGTTTACTGTAAAAGTGACATCCCTGTGGCTCAGAAGGTGAGGACTCGTCTCCCGCGAAGGTTTGACATGCCTCGGCTCTCCAGAGTCCCGCGTGTGCCGTCTCCGTCAGTGTTTGTGGACTGAAGAGAAATGCTGCCAGATGTGCTTGCAAATGAGCAGCTGTTACACCGTTCTACAGCTGCCTATCTTGTTGCTACGACACCCTCACTGTTGCCTTGGAGACCGCAACTCTGCGCAACACGCGCTTTCCATTTGGGAAATCCTGCCAGGAGGAATTTGGACTCGCCCCCTAATGACAGTTCTCCTACCTCAGGGAATCAGTTTGATGGGCGAGTGCTGGAATTACAGATGCGGCTCACACTGAGTGTTTTTCGCCTGTGTGTGTTGGTGGGAGTGTGTAAACTCGCCGGCAATGTAGTTAAATATGGGGAAAGTGTGAAATTGGAAACCTTATAGATGGATGGAGGCAGCCGCTTAGTGCAGGGGAAGAGGAGGAAATGAAATAATGGACGTTCTGGCAGGGAAGTGGACTTGCTCACTGAATGAATTGCTGGCTGATGAACTGGCAGACGGCCACACTTGAAGATCCAAGCTGAGGAACATAATGTCTCTTGGAATTACAAGGACTCTGCATTAATTGGTCATTAAGTCTCATTTGATCTTCATCAGTCACGAGATTACACAAAGTGCAACAGTAATGCAGAGGAATTTCCAGTATTTCTTTTTTACACACCAATTCCAGCTACATTAACGTCACATTTTTAGTTTTTTTTTTCATCTTTAATTTAGTTAGCTTCTTGTCTTTTTGATTTAGATTTACTTGCCTTAGATACTAAGAGTTTTATCCAAAAAAATGTTTACATTAGCGAACCGTCTGTTTGAGTTGACCTTCAATGACCTTAGAGTTCAGAACTTGTCACCCTTGTGCTTTCCTAGGCATCTCTTAGGGAGAACCACGTTTCCCTCCAAGCAGTCCTAAGAAACTGTTCAAACAATTGTGTGAATTTGTGTTACCAATTGTGTCCAGACTAAATAAATTCCCACATATTTAGGTGTACACATTGCGGCATTGCCCACACGGATTTTAAGGACACCCAAGGCTAAATGTCTAACTAACCCTTCCTCTGGATCAGTGCGGCCAGAAATAAAGCACTGGCTGCACGGGTTTAGAAAATTATGTGCGAACAGTCATTAAAATTAATAATAAAAGCACACTTAGAAGATCATCTCACTCTTTGCTGCAGCTTTTTTGTTTATAACGGAACTTGCTATTTCTACTTCTACTGCTGTTTCCGGTATTTCAGATACTTTTGGGCTCATCATGATTTTTTCCAATCGTACGTGTGGTTTAATAAATGTTTGTTACAATCAGATAATGTTTTTCAGGTCCCATTTGATCTGATTAAAGACAAAGTACACACGGCTACTGAGTCAACACTCTCAATGTTGGTCTTAAGGGGTAAAATGCGGAATTGGAACTATGTTGAGCTCATCACATGATGCAGGAATTCTGGGATTTGATGGCAGTGATCTCACACACACTGCTGTTGGTCCTAAGGAAAGCAAAAAATACATGAAGGCTCTGAGTGGATCTATTTGATTTCTGTTTTTAGAGGACAACAAACGCATATGGACTGTCACTCTACTGCCTTTAGTCTCATGACTTTGTCATCATGGTTGACACCAAAGCCTCAAGAGTTTTAGAAAAGTGTAACACAGTACAGAACAGCATGAAATGGAAATACCATCAATCAGTGTAGAGTAAGTCCAAGCAGGACAGAACAAGGCTTATAAGAATGTGGCCTTAGTGGTTTACCCCCGAATCAACTTCTGGATGCCCAGTCTTTAACGTGATCTGACTGAAGACTTTTAGGGTTCATGCTCAATACCACTGAGCTGAAGATGCTGCAAAGAGTCAGCAATGGTGAGCCTGTCAAATCATGCAGGAATTCTGTGATTGAAAGGCGTTCATCTCACAACCCAATTCTATTCTTGGGGTCTCAAGGGGTGAAAAAAATCTTTCATTTTTGCCGATGAACTCCCTCTGCGCCAAAGGTTTGCATCTGCGGAAATACAATGCAGCCTCACTGCCGGCAGATTGGAAATATATTGCAACCCCTTCCAATAAAAGGTGTGATAGGCCAGGATTAGGCAGATGGAGATGAGGGAACAGGGGAGATGCTGGGCAGCGAGAACAGAGAGCTTAGAAACACAGCCCGGCGTATAATGTATCCTCAACAGGACACAGAAATGCTTCAGCCCAGCAGATCCAGCTGTCAGGAGACGCCACTGCAAATTATAAAATCTACCAAAGCAGGAGAATGCTGGAACGCAGCACAGAAGGAATGCTTTCATTTCAAGATCATTAGAATTATATTTTTTTCCCAACAAAATTTTCTGATAATATGTAATTTTCATTAAACAGGACAGATGTGCCTCTCTTAGTGTCAGCTGGGAGAGCCTACAAGAAATAGCTATTTCTTACAGAGTAATTGACCTATAATTTTTTTATTTTTCCTTTAGAAAAATTGTGTTCTCTTAGATGTTCCCTATAGTCAGAGATCTGTAGTGGTGTATATTTATTTAGCAAATTACAGTCAGAAATAAGTCCCTTTGTAATAGAGATGGCTGAATGTCAAATTATCCAGCACCCCTCTGACAGCAGAATAGTCCCCATCACACTTCAAACCGGAGGATGGTATCGACTGCTGAAGACTGCCGAGCAAACAACCACAGGCAGCTGCAGATTAGATCTGGACTCTGTGAGCCACACACAGCCAGGAGGGATTAAAAACTTGATTTCCCAGGACTTCTCCTAAAGGTGAAGTATTATGTGGAATTGGATTGCGGCCTATTCCTGCCTGTACGTGCGGATGTTAGTATACAGCTCACATTTAACTTCAATCCTCACAAAAGATTGAAGTTAAATGTATCCGATTCGGGGATTTTTATGTTCTGGATCAACAGGTTGTTCGGATGCTCGTGTGGCACCTCAGGTCAGAGGAATACAACACACATGGAACTGCTTCTGCATAATCTAAACGACTTCTCTCTATGTGTGCTTCTGTATAATAAATCATGTTTACTGCAAAAAAAATTAGGACAATTACCTCTCATTTAATTAGAAAAAATAGCTTAGAAATGTAACCAATTGGTTTTATTTGTGTAATTAACTCACAGCAAAAAATCATTTTATTTTTTAAGTTGTATTACTAAGTAATTTATGTCCTGTTGGCTCAGCTGGAAGCACTCTTTTCCCACACTGATAGTTCTTAGAATAGATTTTTTTCCTCAACTGGTCAGGAGCAGCAAAAATCTTTGCCTCTTTTTTTCTGAAAAAGCGTTTTAAGACTTTGGCCCCCAGGTCTACATGACTTGTTGGAGACATCCACCTCTTATCATCCGTGTATTTTTGCCTCAGCTTTGCTCTTTCATGTGACACATGATGCCGTCCACCATGGAAAATTCATTTTACTCTTGAGTTACAGCTTAAATAACTCCTGTGGCAGACAAAAAGGCACCTAGTGAGTTTGACGCACAAGAAACAGAAAAAGAAAAAGGGACACAATGAAAAAAAAAAGTCACAGACACAGAAAAAACACATATAAATGCTATGAATGTTTTCCTCTCTGTTAGCATCCATTTAGTAACGTGTTTGTGAAAATGATTGTCATTTTCAGCCGCAGTTCATCGTTGAAAAACCTTCTCTCAGTCGTATAATTAAACCCAAAGATTACCTGCATTAGCTTTCCTAGTGAGGATGCTAAAAGCAAAGACTAAAACTCAGGAGACAATAAAGCAAAAATGAAACGAAATCTCTGACAAACAGAAAATATAACCTTTTGATCCCGTCAACAATGACACAAATGAGTGAGAAAATGTCATTTTGAAGAGTTTTATTAGATTGTCTTGGGCTGTCTCTCAAAAGAGAAAATAAAATGAAAAAAGCAGTTTTACTATTTACAAAATAAAAGCAGGTCTAGGGGCTAAAATAACCCACCGGTAAAGTTCAACCGCTATTACCACTTACATTCCAAGAGAATCATCTAAGTACCAACTGACTAATTGGCTACCAAGTTGTCTCACTGATGAAGATTCATGCTGCTATTTTAGATTTTTTTTTCTTTTCCTAACACAAAAGGCATTTTTTAAAATGTGCCAGTTTGATGGTAGAGCCCTCCAGCTTCACACGTTTCTTGAGGTGAGCGCAGGTCTTCTCAGTGATGATAAAAGCCGCTCAGGTTCATGTTTTATGGGTTTCTGATGCAAAAGTTCTGCAAGTTTCTTTCAATAATCGCTGGATGATGTCACTGCAAAGCGTGTTCAATAATTCCTGTGTTTTAATCAGTAAAAGTAACTTTAAAAGCAACACGTAGATAGCCGAGCAATAGAAGTAACACGCAGAAAATTAGTTTTCCAAGTGTGAATGTTAAGTTAGAAACTGACTTTGACCTAAGCATTCCTCATTTAGAGGTGGATCCTTTGTTGTTTTAATAACTCCATATTTTGTCCTCTCTGAGAGGATGTTCTCTTATATATTCTTTGTTGTCTGTTGTTTTCCAACAGAGGAGAATTGTAGTGCAGTGTGTGTTGGAAATCGTTAAAGACTCTCCATCCATCTTTGTTTACGAAGCTTCTTGGGTTTTCTCCAGCTTTTGTCCACAGTTCTAAAAAATGCTTCATATGATGATGATTGGTTGCTTAAAATGTTCATTTTATAAAGTGAGTGTAAGTGTGTTTGTCTGTGTGTGGCCCTGCAGTGGACTCTCCAGAGTGCACCCTATTGTTACCCTGAAGTTGGATGAATAGGCTATAGAACATCATGAAGTTAGATGGATGAAAAACAAATCTGAGTTAAGATATTTAAGGAGTTCGAAAAACGTAAGAAAAGGTAGAGAAAAGAGATTGAAATTAAAGTGTGGTTTACAACCAAAAGTGTGAAAAATCCCTTAAAGATTCACTTTAATCACCTTTTAATCTATTATAAAAGTGTTGTAGTTTCATTAAAACTATGCTGTTTTTACACAAATAAATAAATGAACTATGTCGTCTACTTGGACATAGTTTCTGCAGAGTGGCAGAAGTTCATTAGAAAGTTTAAAGAGCTATTACTTTTAGTTAACATTTAAACAGATGGAAATTCATGAGACACAGACCAGGTGTTTAACAGGATCCACAAATGCACAAAAAAGAGTGAGAACTGGTGTTTCAACAAACTCTTTTATTTTTTCTTTGGTGATTTTTCTTGTTGATGTAAACTCCTGAAAGAGAATAGGAAAACTCTCTTGATCTAAGATGACACGTGGGTCGATATTTCGTTTTTTTTTTTTGTGGTACGATGTGCTTTTCCAGCACCCGTGTTGGCGTGTCATTGGCATTTATCACCAAGGGGAAATGGGACATGATGTCCTTTTCAGCTGCTGAATTATAGGCCTGTAATGAACAATCTGAACACACACAGTGAAAGTATACGGCACTTTTAGTAGCCCTCACACACTTTCACCTTGTACATAAAATCAGAATTGATGTGTGGGATCGTGATTTATGGGCAACATGGGCTGCACACAGCTGTGGTTCGGCGCGGTGGGATTAAACCACTTTAAATTGTGACATTTCTCACAATTACGTCCCGCCATTGAAAGCTTTTTGCATCGTACATTTGGTTTGATTTAATGAGACTCGGCAAACATCCTTTCCATGCACACCCGCAGGCTGCTCATCACTACCTATCATCTGTTCTAATTCACGCCTGTTTGTATTAGTTGATTTTGGTCGGGGGCATTAATCGTGCTTAAGCTGGCGCCCGAGCTTGTTAGGGTTATGGGTGCAGAGACCTGACGCTACAATAGATGTCAAAATATTGTTTTGTGCCTTTGTGATGTTAAGAGCCCTGAAGGAGGAAACATATTAAAAACATGGAACAATAAGAGAATCCTTTTATTGTTGTGTTTGGGCCTGAAACCATCCTGTAAGTTCACAGATCATGCCTTGTTGATGAAGTTATTGCTATTTTTTTTCTGGTTTATTTCACCACCAACATCTTGGCTCTTTGATAAAATGAGTTTCCAGAAAAAAGGAAAAAAAAAAAACGCCTTCAGGAAGCTTTTGTGGCTCAAAAGCATTTCTGCCGTGAAAAGATAAGGTCAGATTAGATTCACTGGATACTTCTGGTTTGCGCGGACAAATGTGTTTTGCTTTGTTATCCCTCGCACACGAGCGCGTGCTGCATTTGTGCGGCGGCAGCGGTCCAGTTTTCAAAGAGAATCCTTGGCTTTTATAATGCGTCCAATTGTATTTCACCTTTACGACAGCAGAGGTGACTTCACACCGGTGATTGCCCAATCACCGGCTGCGGTTTATGGATGTAAGGTTGCAGAGGGCAGGGACCACCCATTCCTCATGGCACGAGTGTAATAACAAGTTTGTCTGAACGGCGGAGGAGGAGGACCAGACAGTGTGTGTCCACGGGAGCATGTTTGTGTGTGTTTGCGAGCTCAACGACCTTCTGTTCTGTAATTAGTTTCTCCTGTGCCGCATTTCCCTTCCTTTCCTCCCTTCATTCATCCATCCATTCATGCAACAGATTGCAGCGGTGATTCTGGAAATCCGGAGGATCAGGCCACACACACACACTCGTTTAAGAGCACGCACAAAGCCATATGAATGTAATCAAGTCTGCAGATGCGCATGCCAGGAGTGCGGCGGGGCAGGAACAGGAGGAATGGAAGATTTGGGTGTCTGTATAATCTGTGTCGTGTGTGGATGTGTGAGTGTCGTCCCACAGGAGGGCCACAGCAGTGGAAAGCTGTCTAATTTTCGGGACTTAAAGTCACAAAGCTAGCTTGATTTCACCAGCCGGCAGATATGTGTGTGTGTGTTGCGTGTGAACACATGGTGGAGATAAGCCGGTAGGCTCAGGTTGGCTGTGATTCCACCCTGATTTTTATTGTGTCCTCGTGCAAGTTTGTCAGCACGCACGCACACACATATCTGTTTGCACATTTAATATGAGCGTGCTCCTGGAGTTCGTGGCACGCTGCACATCACTGTTTTGAATCCCCGCCGCTCGTTGTCAGATGTATGCTGGCGTTTCCCATTTTTCTTCCCTCCAAAGTCGTGTGCTGCAGCAGCACGGAGACAGAGCTGCAGATAAGCATCAGTAATTAGCACGGCCCTGCTGTGCACATCTTTCTTTTGTGATTTTGTTTTGTTTCATCCGTCTTTATGTATTCGTTTCCACTGTTTGCTTCACTTTGTGATCAATCTTTTTTTTTGTGTTGAGACCTCGTGCTTCTTCTGCTCGCCAAGACAAAGCTTCCGTGCTTTGAATGGACTCTAGAATCGTACTTAAAATTCTGAGTTTGTACCTCATGATTTCTCAGGGGGACCAGTTGCATGAAATTTGATTCCTTTTCCATCGGCATTCTTGCAGGAACAATGAACTGGATTAAAGCTAACACTGCGGAGAGTCTTCAAGCTCCGCTCCCCGAGGCAGATTCCATAAATTCGCGGGACCTGTGCAGTTGTCTGATACGGAAGATTAAAACTTGAAATGTTTTTCGGGCGGAAGATAAAGGCGTCAGAGGAAGCAAAGCCGCAGAGGGGTTTGAACTTGTGAAATTATCCAAATGAAAGTCAGTCTGAACGAGTCTTTGGTAAACCTGAGTGCTTATTGTCATCCCAGAGCTCAGTGAGATTCCGTTCCTGTTTGAAAGCTCCCCTCAGCATTGTAATGCACAGTATTATCATCCTGTTTAATATTTCCCATTTAGCTATTCAAACGCGCTGCGCTCTGAGCTGGAGTGATGCTCTCCCGGAAAGATTCTTGACATGCACGAGTGCCGGTGAGACACAAAATGAAGAGTTCAACTTTGACCCCGGCCTCTTTGTCCTCCCTGCTCTCCTCCTTTCATGTTCTCATCCTCGGACGGTGACGGGGAATATAAATGATGACAGGTAATGTGAAGACTCGGTCCTGACCTGAATATTTTACATCAACACCCCCCACCCCCCCATCTACTCTCCTTTGAGTATCTTAACTTCCTGAATGATTGTTGCACTGCTTCCCTTTCCTATTGTGAAGTGGACTACTGTGAACCCCCCCTCCCTCTTCAGCATCTGCCTCAACTTCCCTCCCTCTTCAGCGCTCTTACATTACTCTGCCAGACAAGCTTCTTAGTTAAAGATCCGTGCGGTAATTGCACCACGGCGCCTGCCCGCCTGCTGAAACGCTGTCGCCCCACCAGCGGCGGGACTCTGATTTATTTCTTCTACGACATTTTTAGACACTGTTCTTTTCAGGGTGATTGAAAGACGCCTTTGAGGGGTCCTGGAATTAGAAAGCTGTGACTTTTTTTTTTTTTGCTCTTTATTGGCTGAAAATTGAAAGAAAAGAAGTTATATTTGTTTATTTGTGGGAGTTTAGAAGTGAAATGTCAGTTATCAGGGTTTTTTTAAGCAAAACAAATCAACATGGTTGACAAATTCCGAAACAGTTAAAAGGCTGATTTTTATTTTTAAACAAGAATTCTTTGCTAAAAGTTTCATATTAAAGGTTATTCTTGAAGCGGTTCAGCTTGTTTTTAACACTTTAACACCTCTTCTGCAGATATTCTCCAATTAAATACAAAACAAACTTTTAGGGTTGTTAAACATGTTCACATTTTGTAAGAACAATTAATATCCAAATGGAAAAAATATACATATTTTTTAATTTAATCATACATTTTTCTAACTGGAGGCTGATTCTTTAGTAAAAAAATTATATTGGTAATATATTCCATTTGACAATTCTTGTATCGATCTAAAACGCTGACGAGGCGATATTTAATTCATTATTTATGAGCAAGCGTTTCTTTTTTTGGTTCCACTTAAACCTCCGACCACTAGTTGGCAGCACATTACACTGAGCCTCTTTGAGCAGCTCTACACCAGAACAACACCAACCGTTCAAAATAGTACAGGAGAAGCTACATTTAGCAATGTTGGACATTAACAACTTTTTATTTATTCGGTTATACTATGAGAACCTTGGTGGTTCAGGCATATTTATTCTGTTTTATTTTTTTATGTAGTAGTAAAAAAAAAAAAAAAAATGCTGTGGAAATGAGACAATACTGACTTTTCCCTTTTAAGAACAAACATTTCTTAAACCAAAAGGAAAACACCATGAATTTGGTTTGGTTAAAGCAACTCATCTAAATGTATATACTTGTATAATAAAATAAATGTTACAATTTTTTTAACCATAAAAGACTTATTCATTGTCAGGATCGTACTTAAAAAAAAAAAAAAAGAAAAAAAGTCATATTTTATTTGGGTACAGTATTGGGATATGTCACGATACGTATCGTGATACATATCATATCGCCTGACTTTTGCCAAATATAGGTAAAGTCTCCTCTTCCAAGAGGATCATATTTCTGTTCTGGTCTTTGTAGAATCAGACAGGCAGGTTTTTCCGTTGGTCAGCATTTTCCATGTCTGCAGATTTATTGAACAATCTTCTGTCTTAGAGTTGACTTACTGGGCTGCGACAGTTCAGTAAATTAAATCATTCCAAGCAAAGATGTTTATTTTACCAATAAAAATCTAAATCTAAATCTACTGGCAAGTTTTTCCTAGAGTAAATGTGTTTGTCACAGATGCTCAGAGTTTTGATATCTATTTGGAGTGTCAGTCACAAAGCTGCGGAATGTTGCAGACTTTTACAACTCTGTACGTGAATTCAAGAGGTATTTCTTGCTCTGGTTTAATTTGCACGTTTAAATGCAATTCCTACAAAAAAACTGAACAAAAAAAAACTGTCTTTGTTGAAGCTCTTGCTGTTTGTTTTTGTGTAAAGAAAAAAACGATGTAAGACGACTGTTAGAGACTGAAGACAGATTCCAAACTGAAATGGAATATTTATTCCTTTAAACGATGAATTGTTCTCTTTTCTATCAAGAAATTTACTTTAAAATACTGCTAGGTTTAAACTCAATTAAGATTTTCTGCTGTGACCTATGCTGCAACTTGTCATGCATCTCTGCGCACACTGAGTCATGCAAGCTCATGCAAATCAAACAACTGAGATTGCTTTGCCTGTTAGCATACAGGACCTTTTTTTTTTTTTTTTTTTTACAAATT
>NC_050522.1:12995813-13029267 GCF_002922805.2 Oryzias melastigma
CTTCACGGTAGCTTTGAATTTAGCTGGATGCACACTAACAAAACATATAGCCAGAGAAAATATATTTACAATTTTATCCTCAAAATTATTTCATTTGAGCAAATGGGACCCTTTTGAACTGTTGTGTGGTAAATGAAATGCTGATAAAAATTGAATGAGTTGTAGATGCTAGAGAGTATTTAACTCTTTAACACCAGGGCTCCAGTGTTTATGTTCGCTTACTCTAACTTTTCAACCGATCCACTGGAATTACGTTGATCGTGTTAACGGTTGAAAATGTGAAAGATTTTTTACGTTTAAGAACAAAAAAAATGTTAATGTTAAAGGGTTAAATATCACTAAGTCAAAAAACGTTGAATGAAATTTAACTTTAGGCTTTATCCACTTTATTTAAAGAAAAACAGCTAAAAACTCCCATTTTTGTTTTTGTGGAACGGATACTCGCAGTGTGACTGTGTTGAAGTGCATTTATATCTTGATTGAGCTACGTGGGAACAAACTTTGGCCTGGGCTAGAGCTGACCTTTTATGGCATTTGAACACATGAAGGCACACACGCAGGGCTGACCTCAAATCTGCATCAACCTCATTGGTACCGACTCGCTCATCCATGCACAAGTCTGGTAAGCCCTCAATGATTCGGTCCCTAACAGCTGGTTAAGTGTTACTTCCTGCACAGCCTTCAGGGTGGAGAACCTCTGTTCCCCTTTAGAACCGATCCACATCTGCTGTTGGGGGGCTAACTGGACTCAATCGGGTGGAGGAGTTGCATGCCATGTCCTCCGCGGGCGAGCCTTAACACCCCGCTGTACGAGTGCGTGTCCGCCTGAAGTGATTCACCTGCTAACAGAGTCGTTCTCACACATCCTCACCAATGGTCAGAAACAGACACACGCTCTCGTGCGCAGACTCGGTTTGCTTCCAACACACCCCGCTCGCTGTGCTGGATGGCGGCGGCACCCTGTGAAGTTGACTGAAAGCGGACATTATGCAATCTGTGGAGCTGCTGGATATCCTCTTTTTTTAGTATGTTGGTGGAGCATAAAGCCAGCAGTGGGATGAAAACCTCTGTAGTCAAAGCAGAGGTCAGTCTTTTGTAATGTGGGATCTGTGGGCTTCAGTGAATGTATTTGGAGCTCACCAGTGTTACACAAGCTACTTCCATTCTGTAATACATAATACATGATTACTTGTTATTGTTGGTTAAAAGTGATTCTCTAAAAGACTACTGTCTTACAATTAAGTGAAACCTCGATGTCTATAAAAGTACATTTCTCATTTATCAAGACAGTTCAGTCCTTTCAAAAAGGAGAAAACAGGGACTAAATAGAGAAACAGGACTGTGAGGCTCTTTTGATACGTTCACCTCAGACATGTGTTCATAAACACACTACACGCTTTTAGCATACAGACTGTCATTACCTAATACTAGAGCATGTGCATACAGTTGAAAGAGGCTATTGGTGCGAGATGTAGAAGAGGTGGAAATCTGCTAGATCTTGCTCCAGACTTTTTCTTTTAAAGTTTTATTCCAATATATGACAGACATGGTGTCATATAATTTCAGCCGGGCACAAATCCAAATTCTTAATTTGTCCTCCATGATCAATTATCAAATGGTTGGCACTTCCATGTTTTGAAAAGAACACTCATTCGTGACTACTAGTCAAAATTCAAATGATTTAACTTTTAATGCACATTTAATTTTGTATGTAAAGCCCATTGACTGTATTTTCACTGGACATATCAACTCACCCCTCTCGTGTTCCAAATGGGAAGTACCTGCTGGTTCCAAGAAGTCAAAATCCCATAAACTTCTATTGAGAAATAGTTATTTTATTAGTCAGAATAGTTGTTTTTTCTCTGATACATTCTTCTGAGCATCTTCTTTCTGATCCTATTTGTTTAAAGATTTTTTTTTCCTTCATTACTAGTTATTGAAATTATAAACTGACCAATCAGTGAAAACATGTGGTGCTTGCTGGCCCCGCCTCTAACATTTGATTGACAGATTCTACCAAGTCCGCATTCAAAGGAAGGGGTGTGGACTTCAAACAAGTGTACTCCTGATTGGCGACAGTAGTTCCTCTAAAAATGTGACTCGGACCGACTCGGACCAATCACTGTCGATGGGTTTCAAAATGGCGGCATACGTATCAGGAAGTCGAAGTTTTACTGATTTTGCGAGGACCTGAGATGCTGCATTTTTAATGGGTGTTGTCAACACCTTGCTTTGGTCTTGATATTTTAGTGTTTAAGGGCTGCTGTGGAGCAGTGGTAGGGCGGTCAACCTCTAATCGGAACATTGCAGGTTCGATTCCCGCCTTTGTCGCCAATGTGTCAAAGTGTCTTTGGGCGAGACACTGAACCCACATTGCTTCTGATGGTTATAGGTTGGTGCCAGTGTTTGGCACCACTAGTCTGTGAATAGAATTGTCTCTGTAAAGCACTCTGGACTTCTGAGGAAAGTAGTAAAGCACCATTTACCATTTTTGTCCAGTGAATTGATATATGTCTATGGTAGAGCCCTAAAAACGGACTTAAAATTGTGCATAGTGACTCGTCAACGAGACCTTTTTAAAACCCTAAACATGCATTTTCAAGCGTTAACACTGACTTTTCATTGGAAGAAGTAACTTGAACACATTTTGCCGAGGCCGGCATTAGATTTTGTGTATGGTAAATTTTCAACTGGTCAGTGTCAATAGTACGGCTTTGAATTAAGACATTTTGGGTGATTAGTTTGTTGTAATATGAGTTACTGAACATGTAAAAAGTGAATAATTACAAAACATGTATTAGTATACTACTTTGTTTTAGTAGAAAGTAATATAGTAGTTTTGAGTCCTCACATCTATTTGTCATTTTAAGTTTGCCCTGCAGAGACTGTCTTTGAACCACCAACCAAACCACTTTTTAATAATAAGTTTATGTTTTCTCTCAAAAGAACAAAAATAAACATTTTTATGCAATACTCTTTGCATTTATCCTATTAAAAATTCAAGTCAAAAGAGAAGAAAATGTAAAAAATTGTTTCATCCGACTTCCTCTTTCCAGCTGTCACAGCTACACAAACGACAGCAGATAGATCCAAATGGAAGTATTAATAAATTAGACTTAAAAAGTGCACTAACAGCTGCTTTACATGTAAGCAAATTGACCTAAACAACACAAATACGTGTTCAAGCACCAAAAGCGGTAAACAAAGTCTGCGTTCTTAAGTAACTCAGTTCCGTTTTGCTGTAAGGATTTGTACTAAAGTTTATCTCCAACAGCTGTCAAGTGCAGCCAAAGAATTCTGCTGGATTACAAAACATAAAAGCCTTCACAAAGTAGCTGGCTCGTCTTTAAAGCTTTCTCCGTTTCATCATAAAAGATCCATTATCTCTGAGCTTTTAGTGTTTTGACCCCGACAATTTGTGGGATTGGATTAATATTATCCTTAAAAAGGAAAGATCTGGTGTATCTTCTGCTAAAGGGAATAATACTAATGAAAGAAACGGAACTCCTTTATTTTTTAATTTGCTGAGTTCAAACTTGAGGGTCTTTTAAACTAAGAAACGATCCTTTCTTCTTATTCTTAAAAAAACTTACATCATGTTTTTCCAAACAGAATTGATTTTTTTTTATTTAAAAAGCTGCAGAATTCTTCAAATCTTGCTGGACTTTTTTTTTTTTCCTTTTAAAATGTTGTTCTCTGGTTGTCGGACGTCGAAAAGCTTCCTGGCTCTGATCCTCTCGCCGCTTCTTTGCATGTTTTCCTGCTCCCACTCGCTTGATTCAAACGCCAGCGTCTTAATGAGGCTTCTGCCAGTGCAATGAAGAGTTGATGAGTTGAATCAGGTGTGCTGCTTTCCAATCAGCGCACATTAGCCGCATCTGTCATTAGCATCACTTACCCCAAATTGAGCTCAGCTATTCTCAGAAACGTCTCTAATGAAAGGGTCAGGCGTTCTTTGAGCAAATTCCCTGGATAAACAAACGCTCCACGGAGTCAATTTTGTCAAGAGGAACGACTGTTTCAGTCTCATTTGTTACTTTATGTTTTGTCAGACGAAAAATGGAGGAACTTTCATAGTGGATTCTGATCAGTTCTGTTGTTTTTGTGTTTCTTTTGTTGTGTGCGTTGCCATCTTAATGTGTTGTGTTGTGAGCCTTCAGGGCCACCGTAGTTTAAAAAGGGTTTTGTTTTTAAATAAAAGCCTTAACTCTAATCCCAGCTGAGATGTTTGTTTACTTGATCCTCGGAGTTTGTTCATCTGAAACTCGGCTGCTGATTTATAGTTTTTTTGTGTGTGATCTGTTTTCAGCAAACAAATTTGCCCCACAGGACAGAAAAAAAACCTTCTCCTGAATTGTTGATGTAAACTGATGGATCCTTCGGAAACAGTCGATTAAAAATTTAAAGCTTCACCTGTTGTTTGTGAATATTTCTTCCCCTAAGTTGTGTTAGAGGTTGGAGTGAGCATGTTACTAAGTGATCTTTGGTAGTGGGTTCTGTATTTCCCAGAATTCACTAGGGGTTTTCACAGGAAAAGCAACATTTTGTTAGAAAGATTCAGATAAGCATCGTCATTTGTTTACACAAATTACATTTAATTGTCAGGTTTTGTTGCTTCTGGGAAAGTATTTCTGCACTTTTAGATAAAAGCTGCGATGCTCGGAAAAATGTGGTGAGAGGAATCATGGAAGATGCCGCCATTTGCACAAGCTCTGACTCATCAGAGAAGATTTCTATCTATTCTGTCATACCTATATGTAAATGCGTCCATTTGTCTTTTCACATACATCATAAATCATTACTTTGATTAAAGAAAACCTTCTAAGTAAACAATTGTCATCTAAACTTCATCTAGACAAGTTCAGTTAAACATGAAAATAACTTCTAAATTGACTAATTTAAGAGAGTGAAGACAATGTAGAGGGAGGTTTTGTTTCCACGGTAACAAAAGTTCAATCATTATAAAAATGATGTTATTTTTGCACCTCCACAGCCTTGACAAGTGCAAAAGTTGCAACTTTTACTCACATGTAAGATGATGAAAGTAATTTGGACTAAAATGCACTTTAGGTTTTCAGGCATCATTGATAAAATGTGCGTCAGCTTAGAGGTGCGTTCTTATGCTAAGAACAGAATGCTAATGAGAACGTGATGAACATTAATTCTTGAACCTGTTAGCATTTGATCTGAACTTTCACTGCCCAATACTAGAGTTTGTACTCACAGTTGGAAGAGATTTAGTGAAAAATGTCAAAGCGGTGACAATCTTGGGAATCTTCCTCCAGACTTTTCCTTTCATGGCTCTATTCCGACATGTGAAAGACTTGGTGTCATATTATTGCGACAAAAACGAGTTGGTACTTTTGTGTTTAATTTTTTTATATTTTACTTGTAGTTTTTAGAGCCTTGCATGCACAAACTCCTCTGTGTATTGCTGACTTTTTAACTACTACTACTATTCTTCCTGGTTCTTCAAACTATCGACATATATTAACAACCGGACAGAGCAATGTGTTGACGTCACCCATAGAAAATGACCTTCCACCTGATACGTGCTCCACTATTTTGAAACCTATAGTGATTGGTCTGAGTTAGTGTCTGAGTCACATTTTTAAAGGAACTAATGGCAGGAGAAATAGAATTAAAAAGGAAGATGTTAAAAAAATTACCAGAGCAAGAATGGTCATAACTGTCTATTTCTCAAAAGAAGTCCATGGGATTTTGACTCCTTGGAATCAGCAGTTACTTCCTGTTTGGAACATGAGGGAGAAGGGTTGATATGTCCAGTGATTTCACAGTCAATGCTTCAAACCAAAAAGTTTTACAAATCCCCAAAACCAGTTATTAATCCAGAGGTGAACCTTGCCGTTCAAGCTGTCGGTCCTCGTTTTTGGAACCTCCTTCTTTTGTCACTACGACAGATCAACGCTGTTGAGTGTTTTACCTATCAGGTTAAGATGTTTTTATTAAAGAGGGATTTTACTGTGTTTTACTTCATTTAGTTTGTGATAAGTGTATGGTGATGGATGTGTTTTTTAACATTTTTTTTGGTAATGAAGATGTCATACAAATAAAGGTTTCCTTTCTTATTTACCAAATGTAAGTCGCTGGTTGATCAAAGTTCAACTGGTTTGTCTTTCAACAAAGCGTTCAATGGCCACACATTTTGAATAAAGCCTGAAAACGGACTTAAAACTTGCATAGTGACATCTGAACATTTGAATTTTGAATGTGGAATCCCAAAATGTGCACGTTCACATAGACTTTTCATTGAAAGTGGCCACTTGAACACGCATTGCTGAGGTCTGTGTGAACGTAGCTTAATAGTTACAAGTGTTGGCTGAGAAACTTTGCAGAAGTCTTATCTATTCAAACTGTTGATGTTCAAGTTTTGGAGCTTAACTTAAGCTGCTCCTATCCATCCATCACTCTCACCTCCGTCTGTTTCCTGAAAACTATCAGCACTGGGTTCCCTGAGATAAAATGTGACACTGGAATAAAGAAGTGGCACAAAATAATACTACTTTGGAGCAGATAATGTCATTCTTTCAGCTGACTGCGCTCCAGACAGGAGGCGAGCAGGTAATTGAAGCAGGAAGCCCGGCCCTCTCAGCCTTCCCCTCGGTGTCTCATGCAGATCAGCCTCCATGATAGCGTCTCAGCTGCCTGGCTGGATAATTACACTGTGAATCCCCGTGCCGGTATCAGGCTGTACTCATAATGACATAGTGCCACACCAATCCTCGTCAAACTGTGTTTAAAGTAGACCTTGGGGAAAAAAAAAAGAAAGCAGTGATCGAGGAAATTAAACAGCTCTCCCCCCTATCTGTTTCTTCATCTCGCTCTTTGTTACTCCCCACTGGCTTCAGCCTGCTTTACTTACTGTTAACGGTCTGTCTCTGATCCTCTCTTCCTATTGCATTGACATGCATCCTGGATCTGTGCACAGTAATAAGGAAACAGGAGGAAGTGTGAAGCCGTATGGAAATAATTGCTGTTTCTGTCACTTAAATGTGTGCAGCTTCTTTATTAAATATAAGTACATCGAACGTTTGCTGACTTAAATATGTTCCTAACACACAGATTGTAAATAAAGAAACAAGTGAAGGTGAAAGAGTTAAAGTAATCATGAAAACATTAAGTGCACGTGTCAAAGCTCGCTTTTTATCAGTAAACAACTTCCTTTGCAAATTTTAAAGTAGCCAAGGTTTCAATTTTTACTCGTTAATTAAGAAAATGCATAAATTTCTCAGAATTCTCTCCTCCTCAATCGTTGTGTTTTATTGACATTATAAAAGAGCAGTTTTATTATTATTATTTTTGAGTGTTATTTTCAGGGGAGGAGCTATTTTTAAATCATTATAAGTATCATTATTGACAGAGATTCAGAAATATTAGTTTATTCAAACATTGCAAAAACAATAGAAGTAATTTTGAAATGATAAAAAACACTTATAATAATAAGTGCTATAAATACGTATTTTTGTATTATTTCATTTGCAATGAAAAGATAAGTAAAATGTTTTAGCTCCGCCCCCGGTGGCTGTATTTGTCTTCTTTTGATTAAACCTCAAAACTGAAATAAAACTAAATGTTATATAAATGTGCATATTTTTGTAATTTAACTAATTTAAAGAAGAAAATCAAAACCCAAACTTCTTTCTGAAACAAAATATTTTATTCTTTGTGGTATCTAGTTTTTCACATTTGTGGGAACTGCTCATAACAGGACTGTAGATTCTAAATCAGTCATTGCAAACAGATGAAACATAGTTCTCCCACACTTCAGATTCTCACAGCTGCCCTTTACATAAGACACTGAGAAAACTGGCAGAAAATTGAGAAAAAATGTGCAACAGTGGAAGCATGGTGGTGGGAGGATAGTAATGTGGGGCTGTTCAGGAAACCTAAAGGTAATGAAGACTAACGATGTTTTATAAATAGAATTCTTGTCAGAGCTTCCTGATGGACGTGACTGAAACCGATGGAACTGGTAGTGTGTAATTTTTCAGACTCTCAGGAACTATCTATCATATGACTTTAGGTTTTCAATCAGCCACAAATGAGCATGGATTAGATTAGTGTAAAACTTCAGATGTCACAAGGAATCCCAAAATATCAGTGAAAAATAGGTTTTGTTAAAAAAAATCTGTCAAAACGACTATTAACCACCATTTAGAGTCATCATCCAGGAACAGACGATGTTAATACTCACAGATCTCATTGAAATGTTTTCTGTAGAAAAACATGGGAGTGGAAGAGTAATAATGATAAGGATAATAGTAAAATAGATTTTAGATTGGATATTTTTTGTAAAAAAAAAGTTTTTACAGAAAAGCATGGCGGTGGGAGAGTAATAATAAGGTGCTGTTCAAGAAAATTATGTTTAGTGAAACAGATTGTAGACTGAATATGTTTTGAAAAACTTTGTTGGTGATTACTACTAGATGTGACTAAACAGACAGAAATGGTCTAAACTAATTAGCTAAACTAAATTCTAAAAAAAAATCTGTCGACGGAGCTTAATGTGACAAACTGCTGGAGTGCATTTCTTGGAAGAAATAAGGAGAGATTTATTTAGAAACTTTAGTTTTGTTTTTTTTCAGCAACTGCTACTATAAGTGGTTGTTGTAGGTTAGAAGTCAATTGCTTTTCCATATTCCATTCTCGGAGACTTTATAACTCTAGCCTTGGCATATTCATCTTTTTTAGTATTTAATACAAGGACAAGTGATATTGTAATTGCACTCAAGGAGTTTTTTTTCTTTTGAACCCACATGAAGATGCAAAGATGTGAAGCCAAGGGTCTCTCAGCAGAAAAGTAACAGGTTTCCTTTGATTTCCTGAGAGCCCACAGTTGTGACCTTCACTCCAGATGGGGTCAAAGCTAAAGTAAGTTCCATCAGATGAGAAAAAGATCCCACAGACAGACTGTTTCTTTCTTTCTTTCTCTCTGTCTTCCCTCTCATCTCGTCTGCGCTTGTTGATGTAATACAATGTGTCCCTCTCACGTTTTCCTGGCTGTCCTCCTTGTTTATGCCACTGCCCGAGGGTGACTGTCAGTCCAGAACATTTTCTTCCCCTCCTGCTACATCAAGCGTTGCACCCCACACTTTGAGCGTCTTTCCTCCCTCCACACCCTTCATGCTGCATTTCTTCTGTTTTTGGAGTCCCGGCACGTTCCCATCATGATCACAGGTGATGCGATTAACCTTCTCTTTCAAGAAACAAACAGTAACCTTTGCTAAAAGCGTGACATTAATAGTCTGCCGTTGAGATTTATGTGTTTTTCTTCCTTTCAGTCGAGTAATTAAATGCACACATATGCTCTAGAACAGGTTAAACATTCGGTTAGTCACTCAGTCACCCAAATACGCATGCATGAAACTCAGACAACAAGAAACACAAACAAGCCGCTCGCTAAAGTAATGTCCTGCCAGCGGGGACTGTGGGAAAATGAGTTTCTGGATGGATTATTATTATGCCGCGGCGCCTGGCCCTGTGCTCCGCTCGCCGCTTCCTCTAAAGTGATGTGGCATTGGCCGTCCACATTACACACAGCACTCTAAACCTTCCACGGCGGATGTGAAAACACAAAACAGACACACTTGTGCTTTTTCCAAACCTTTATAAATCCATGCAGGGATTTGGTGACATGACTTACGACGGCCGTGTAATTACGGATCGCAATACTTCCCGACAGGAAATCATGGAGGTTGATTTATTGCAGTCAGATAGCAGGCTGTGATAAAACTATTAAAGTCTCTCAAAATTGAATGCACCACTTTTTAATGTTCGATAAAATGATTTTTTCTAGATGATCCTTGTAGATTTTACCTCAGCAGACCATCATTTTCCATCTGTCTGAAAACTGAACTCTCTTCAGAAAAATGGCCAAAATGTAGAGGTTTTTACTTTCACTTTCATGAGTGTCCTCAGTAAACAAGGTCAGAGGATGTTTTTGCAGAAAAAAGTTTAGATTTTCGAACAGCTTAAATGATTTCCTTTTTTCTCTAAACTTTTAACACTGAATTTATAAAGAAAAGAGTGAATTTAACTTCTCTTTTAAAGTTTTTGTCCTTTAAAATTTGTCAATTTTAAACTAATTGTAACCCTTTGATACCTGAATTTATTTCAGTCTGAAAAAAAAAAAAACAGAATAAAATCAGTGTTTGCTTTGAAATAGATGCTAAATTGCAGCAAGTTTGGAGCCATAGGGCTTTGATGCTTATTTGCATCAATGGGCATCAAGAGGTTAATGGTAAAGTAGATTTTTTTTTTTTTTAAATCTAGTTTGTTGTATATTTTACAAAACAATTTAAGTTGTTTTAAAAGTGTTTTTGCATAATTGTACTTTTTTAAGGGTCAAATATCTGAATTAAAACATTGTACATATAAAAAAACGGCTAAAATGCTGCATTTTTTGTGTGAACTTCTATAATGATTATGGTCCTAAACTGTTTAACCTTCACACTGCATATTTGATCACTCTTTGTGTGCACTTGCTGAAACTTACCAGGCCAGAAGCAAAAGCAAAACTTTTCCCAAAATTCCCCACAGAAGGCTAAGAACCATTCAAATTCCATCCTTAAGCAGCGACGCCCCTCCAGCAGTTAAGTCAACTGAATCCTGAAATCATGAAGAATTTCCCCCGAGTTTGATGGAAACAGCTCTGACCGTGAGTGAAAGGTCTCTGGAGGGAATGCAAATGCAGGAGCTGCAGGTGATGCATCCTGGTCTGAGAGGAGGCTGGGGGAGAGCGGGCGAGGGGACGCCTAACCCAGAAAAAGAGAACAACATTGTCACAGAGCAGCTCAGGAAGCTCACAGGCATCCGGATCAATGAAACGAATGGAACAGCAGGGTCTGCGTGTTCGCCGTGTGCCCAATAGGCTGCAAGGTCTGCTGACTATGAAAAGCCCAGAAATGCTGCAGCTGAAAAATCTGTTTTCTCTTCAAGGAAAACACAGAAACGAAGGTTAGAATGTTGTTTAAATCTCAGACACACTCAATCCGTTTCTCCTAGCTTTGCTTCTGCGTGCAACTAAACAGGGAAAATCTTCACTCTGTGTTGACATTTCATTTTTTTTTTTCAGAGTTTGTGTAAACAAAAACGTATTACATGATGGAAATGTCAGCACATATGGTATCTTTCATTTCTGAACAGCGTGATATTAGGGATGATATTTACACAATCGGATTCAATTTGTAACATGTGGATGTTTGAATGTCACACAAACTTTAAAACAATTAGTTTTTACCAAAGTAAAACAAAGCAAGTAAAAAAGGAAAAAAATGAGAAGAAAACTATCAATGTTGTTTTTCTTATAAATAAACAAAAATGTAAATGAAAAATTTTAAATCCATTTGATTCTAATAAATTAAGAAAGTGGACAAAAAATTATTTTTAAAAATACTCACATTTTCTGGATATTTTTTAGGTGAAGTTAATTTCCTCTTTGCTAAAATAAACAAATTAAATAAAGAGTTCCCATGTAATAGATTAAAAAATGAATTTAATGTCTATTTAAAAAAAGAATCTGGGAAAAATGGCTGGTAAAATGACAGTTTATGACTTCAAACTGCAGAAAATAGGCAACAAACCCCTGAAACAAATTCTGCACATTTGCAACAAACAATGTATTCAGACTGAAAAAATGATTAGTTCCAGACCGGGTCAGCTTAATTTGGTCTGAATCGAATCCTAAATCTTACGTATTCTGACTGGGATCTACCAAAGATTTCTGTTCTGGACCAAAACTTGTAAACAAAACCATGTGACTAAAGATCTCTTCAGTCATTGGCAGCAGTTACGGGGGTGGATCAAAACAAAAAGAGAAGGATGGAAGTGCCAGAATTGTTCACCTATTCAAACTTTTCATTTCACCGATTAATTTTGAACGTCTGTATCAAGGCAGAGTTTTTGACATTGTTACTGTTGTTTCGAAGTCCACGGCAAAGAACACGAGCACAGTGGGAAAGAGGAACAACACGTGAATCACACTGCACCAAACAGAAGCACAGAGCACCACACTTTTCCCAGCTTCCAACTTCTAGCAGCCTCCTAGCAAACTAATTGTTATTGAGTTTTAATTCAAACCAAATGCAAGACCAAAGGCATCCAGTCTGAATACACCCATAGACACAAGCAGGGATTCTTGCAACTGAATTTCAATTTTGAGGCTTTAAGGACTGTTTTAAAGTTTCTTTCATAACAGCGTGATCCAGAGTTTCTCCTCTGCCTCCTTCATGCTTTCATCCCTACTGTGCGGAGTCCTTCCTTTCACCTCCCTTCCCTCCTCATCCCTCACAAATCTTTCTTGTTCAGCTCTGTCTCTCCTCCATTCCTGTGTCCCTCAGGCCAGCCGCAGAGTCTAGATGTTGCGTGTAAATAATTTAATAAGGAGGGAGCACTCCCTTCTTAACCACTGTTTTGAATTATTAACCTGTGTGTCGCCGCGAACGGCACGTGCGGGCACACACGCCTCTGCTTTGGATCAGTTGAGATTGTATATTAGCCTTTGCGTATGTTTTGGTCAGTGTGTTGGCGTGTGAAGCACGATATAATAATTGCCTGTCAAAAAATGATGGAGCACGCACGCCGGGCACAGATCGGTCCTTTCTGCAGCTCCGTTTGGATCATTACAAGTGTGTATGTGCAGGTAGATCACTGGGGAGTGTGAGCCATGCATGTTTTATAAGAGCCTGTCTGCACTGCCTGGTAAACGAGAGGCCGTCTTCATTTGTCTTGTCTTGAGTGCAAATATGAGTATGTGAGGTTGGATTTGTACGGTCAACGTTCGGGGGCGATCCACAGGTTGCTTTGTCATGCTCCTCCTCGGGAGTTGGCATGCGAGGCTCGATGCAGTTGTCTTTGTCTCAGCAGACTTTAATGAGTCTGGGTGTAACCTCAGTCATTAAAGTGGATTGTATGTGTGGAAGCAGGAGGAACTCCATCAGGGGGCTGTGTGTGTGTTTTGTCCCTGGAAGTCCTCAGAAAACATGAAAACCAGTATGTGTGTGTTACTGTGATTAAGGTCTGCATCCGTCTTAATGAAAGCATCACAAAGCAAAGTGATGCTGATACATCACTCAGGCAGGTGAAGCCACAGTAACATCTGCATTGAGTCTCTGTGGTTTGATACTTCCACGATAAATTCTAGTCATTTCTCTATGAATCTATGCTGAACATATTTAATGTAGAGAATGGAATTCTTCTTTTTCAAGGTTGTGTTTGACATTGATAGAAGTGTTGTTTGGGATCAGAACTGCTATGACCTGAAAAAATATTTTACACTTAATTGAGACGTTATTGATGTCAAGGTTATAGTGCTACATTTGTAGAGCAGATCCAGTATACAGTGCTCCCTCGCGCTATCGCAGTCTACCTTTCGCTGTCTCGCTGATTTTTTTTCAGCATAACTTTGCATCCATTTTTTTTCTCACATTCTGATTGGCTATTGATCTTGTCAATCTATCTGTTGTGTTCCACGTCTCCTGTACAGAGATAGCACCTTCAGCTTGCATAAGCCTTCCATCACGGGCAGATCTTCTCTTTTAATCTTTAACACTGGACTTAACTTCTATGAAGGTTCAAACTTTGAAAGTTTAAGCGAGAGAGAAAAGTGTTTCTTGTCTGTCTTAGAAAAGTGAATAAAGTGAGGAGTTTTACAACATAAAACATGTAAACTTCCTTATTTTCACCAAACAAAAGTTATTTTTGGAACCCTGTATTCATATGTTGGTTTCAAGTGTCCCTATTTTTGTATTTTTTTTTTTTTTGTCTTTTTTCTCTCTTTTCTAACTGATGGTTGGTCCAACTGGTTTTTGTCTTAAAACATATTTTTTTATTAAATTACTTGGACTTTCCATAGTGACTTGTTGTTGTTATGCGGTCAAAACCTTCTCCTACAAGGATAGTCTATTAGGATTGCTCCATAAAGTTCTCAAAACATTGAGTATAGGGTGACGGTTGGAGTTTGCACCTACTGAGAAGCCATGTGTATAATAGTCAAACTCTGAGGAAAAATTCCAACCTGCAGACAGTAAAGCCTTAAGTCACATGCACCTGTATGGGGATTGACTGGTTGGGTTGTCCAGGACTATGGAGGGTTGTGGTCAGGAGCTGCTACATCTTAAGAGGAGATTTGTCTTGCAGTTTCCTTTAGGCTCATGCATCCATCTTAGGGGGTGTCATAAAAATGGAACATACCATTGTCGTGTGTGTGGTATGTGTATTGTAAAGTTGATGTAAGTTGCTCACACTTATGATGTTTAGATGATGTCTTGTACGATGCCTTTACTAGTCATTTCTAAGTTCCTTGCTTCTTACTGATTGCTGCACACGTGGGACGCCCATAGGATTCACGCACAAGCCATACTCGATTGTCTAACGTTGAGGGTTCATACAAGGATCCCACACTTATCTTGTGAATAGCACTAATGGGCTACTTGAGCAATGATTTGGCAGGGGTTGAAAAAAAGAAAAATCCATCCGACATGCCTGCGTCTCACCTGCTTCACCATCACTTACCCATGCATGTTGTTTAAGTGTTCATTACAACCTATCGCCTGCAGCAAGCTTGTGGGAAAATTAAAAAATAAAAAATTGCATGAACATTTTTTGTCTACAAGCTTCGCCAAGGAGTCTGCAACCTTGATATTTCATGTGGGCCAGCTGTCCTCCGTAGTGGTTCGCTCATTTTTGGCCTGCAGACAGCCTGTATCCACCTGTGGGGGCAATTGTAACTAAGGCTGAAAACAAGTCCCATATCAGGAGGTTTGACAGTCAAGCACAATGTGATTAACGAACCTAGTTTTTAATTAGATTGCTGAGTCTGATGATGCCACCTCCCTGACTGCACTGCATTTAACAGGACTCCATTGCAAAGTGGATAAATGTGGATTCAAACAAGCCACTGTGTATAATTGTCATTTTTAAGAATGTAGTTTGAAGGCTTCAAACTGAGCCTTACACGAGGGGGAATAAGTCATAAACATTTTTATATTCAGTACAGCATCCCTGGAGTCCTGACGACGATTGACCTGAGCCTGCAGCTCCCTGCAGCAAAGAAAATTAATTCATTTGCGCAGCAGCAGGGAAACATGTTGCAGGTAAATGTTGCTGTTGTAAGTCGAACGTTAACTTCGTATGCAATCATTTTAATGCTAAAATGTCTTTTGATTCTTAACCTGAAGTCCTGACTTCCTTTAATTTGCCGTTATAGTCCCTGCATTTGCATCAGAGCTCTTTCCCACTACAAAGTCCGGCAGCACGCTCACATCCTGCGCGACCACGCAGCCCGCCTTGTTGTGAATTTTAATTGGCTGCATCTGTAGGATTTCACAATAGAACTGTGGAGTGTCAGGGCTGCAGTTGAGGGAGAAAAAGGCTTATTAGTTCCTCACCCTTCAAAGTGAGCCGATGCAGACGTGTGCTCCCCCAGTCAATGTGATTCAGTAAACAGTTCACGCTTTAATTAGCCTCAACAACTAGCTTGCCTCAAGCGTTTGCTGATGGTTAGCAAGGATGGAAAGTTGGTAAACTTTTAAAAGGTCTGTTAATTGAACACTTGGGTGCAGATTAAGCATTTAGAATAGTGCAGACTGAGATAATATCTTTATTACGTCGATAAGGAATTAGCCTCCATGTTGTGGATCCTTTCAGGTTCAGCTAAGTCAAAAGGTTTTCAGCCATTTGCCATAAACAATAGCGTCCCAACCTGATCGGTGTTGGGTTGTTAGTTTTTCCTGTGGGATGTCAGGACTTTTCGGTGGATGATAATTAGTGGTATGTTTTGAGAGACAGGTTGAATGTCAAAGTAGGTGGGAAAACCAGTGGATAGTGAGATAGATAGCAGTCTCTCCTCTTGCCTGGATCATTTATCGTGAGCATCAAAGGTCTTTTTGAAAGTCTACACTTTGTGCTAAACTTAAAAGGATTTTGGTGACTTGCTTGCCTTGTAAGTGAGGACAAATTATGAATCTGTGACTTGCTCACTTTGATGTCTCTGCCGTTATCTTACATCTCCGAATACGGCTATAATCACCAGGTGGGGTTAAGAAGATCAGATCTTCCCGCTGCAGTCTGTTCTTTTAAGCGTGCCTTCATTTCTGCTCTAATTAACGAGGAGACAGAGGAGCTGGAAAGAACCAGATCAGACCTGAAAATCCTTCAGTCCTCCACAGAGGCCGGTCTTGTTTCAACTTGGCTGCTTTGCGAAGCTTTCTGTGCACGCATTCATAAATCAGGGGTTGCTAAATGGTTAATGGGCTGCACTTGTGCGATGCTCAGTCGAGCCTTCGCTGCAGATACCCCACAAAAACCTAACAGAGGGAGAACTGCACATCTAAACACCTTCAAAATACTCACAAAGTACCAGCGCCTCTGTTTCACTGTCTGTGAAGCAGCTTTAATCAATATTTTTATAGTCGCAGTGACTAACACAGCTGCAGTCATATAATATTGGAAACATTTGGGTCCATATTGAATTAGTGGTCTTGCTGATATGACAGCTCCACTGTGGATTCCAACTCAGTGTTTAAAACTACACTAAAGCTGGAAAAGGGGAAAAAAACGCAGTAGTGCTGCAGCACAAACAAGAAACAGGAGCGTATATTTAGATATTTTACTACTAAATTTCTGACTGCGGCACAGAGTGTGAAAAAGCCCAGTATTTAGGGATTCCAACATGTACTTTCTTTCTTTCTTTAACAAAAGGTGGTGTACTTTGGTCTTTGTTTAGAACAACTATTTATTCTAGACACTTTTGCACCTGACTTTTACCTGATGATTTAAAAAAAAAGGGTGACAACAAAAGTCTTAAGAAGTATTGTCATAGGAAACAAAAATGAATGTCCTTGAAAAACCTGAGAAAATCTCAATTGTTTAACTTATTTTAGAAGGAGAGATTACAAAAACGATAATCTTGCATGATTATCTAAGGTGATAAACTCCAAACATCACCTGGACTCGTTTGGAACCACAGATTGTTAGTAGTCTGTAGACATAGAACCGACTTTAAAGAGTTTACATAACGTCCAAAATTTTTGAATATTTATTGTTGAGTTGTGCTTTACAGGAGAGGTGGCAAAGTTTTCACATCAAAGCAAAAACTCACTTTTACATGTTTCTAAAACTTACATTTTTGACCTGGCTCAGTGCGTTTGTTACACATAATTTTTAGTTTTACAGTATTTTCCAGACTACAAGATTATAAAACAAATGGCCAAGGAATGGTCTATTTTTGAAATTATGTCATAAATAAGGTGCACCAAACTAAAAGGCGTATTAAGCGAGACAAGAGTCCCAAATAAGTCAATTAGTATCATTAAATGCATTCACTCTAAAACTTGTTTTCAACACTCTACACATTAGCCACATTAGTCCATGAAACCTGTAACTCCTAACCTTGTTTGCTACATATTATATAAAAAAATAGACTGATAACTCTAAAACTAAAATTACTGTAACTATGCTAACTCCCATTGACTGTGTCAGAAGTGTTAGCTACAGTAGTCACATTAGCATGTTTACAATACTTGCAACTCCTAACCTTGTTTGCTACATGTAAAAAAAAAACCCAAAAAACAGACTGAGACCACTCATACTAAAATTACTGTAACTAAGCTAACTCCTAACTTTGTTAGTAACAAGATAACCGCCAGCGCTGTGTTAGCCACATTAGCCATGTTAGCATACTTATAATACAACTAAGTCATGACATTGTTTGCCACATGTAGAAAAAAAATGACTGTTAAAACTAAAATTACTGTAACTATGCTAGCTCCCAACCTTGTTGGTAACAATGCTACATATTGGCTGTGTTAGAAGCGTTAGCCACAGTAGCCACGTTAGCATCTTCACAATACCTGTAAGTCCTAACTTTGTTTGCTACATGCAAAAAAAAAAAAAAAAAGACTGATATCGCTAAAACAAACGTCACTGTGACTACAATAACTCCCAACTAGTACACACGCATGCACCCACACACAAACACAGTCTGACATTGATTCACTTGAACCACACTCAAGTATTCACAATAACACTGATTGCAATCGGAGTAAAAAAAAGCCAGACTGATATTTTGAAAGAGCATTGTGTACCTCTCAAAATTGCTCCAGCATCAGTAAACACCACCAGATTTAATGCATATATAAGGCGCTCCGGATTATAAAACGCACTAGAGTTTTTTGGGGGGAAAAAATGCTTCTAATGGTGCTTTATAGTGCAAAAATACAGGAACTTTTCTATGTTTTATTTGTTTCACAGTTGTAAACTATCAAAGTTTATGTTGCTTGTGATTATTTCAAATATATATAAAAAAGAAAAAAAAAACTTGGGAGTTTTATAACCCAATCAGATCTGTAAGGCTGTGCAAAGAAAGACCAGAGTAGAAATAACCAGCTTTGCCATCCCACTCATGTGGATTCAAGTCAAATATGACAATTCATATCTGTATATATTACTGATATAAATTCACTTGTTTGAGCTTTTCTGTTCCTATTTACCCATCAAATATTTTACTCCAAGTCTTTACATAGTGTTTCAGCTCTTTTAATCACCATATTTTTGTCTTAGCCTAGTGAAAGTCATTCTCACATACACACATGTGTGCACACAATCACACAAATAATACTCTGCATTTATTTTTACACACCAGCATACTCTCTCCCATCTGTCACACAAAAACCGTTAAATCTCTTTTTAATTTTCTCAGTATGCTGCCTTTATAGAGCTTAGGTGCACAACCAATCAAACACAGACAAACACACACATAAACACACACATGCAGAGACGCACTGGACACAAGGGAGACAAATGATGAGGAAAAAAGTAGCATAAAGGTAGAAATGAAAAATGGGGCGAGAGGGAGACAGAGCATGAAAGGAACTCTGAGAGACAGGAAAGACAAAAAAAAAAAACCAATAATCAAAAAAGCATAAATGACATAAAACTGATGGTGAAAAGGACAGTGACAAACTACAAATACAAGAGTGAGAAAGGGGGAAAGAAAGTGATAGGTGCAGACAGGGAGGATTCTTGGAGATTTATGGACTGAGCAATAAAAATACAGACTTGTCTGGAAAGAAGAGTGACAGAGAGGGAAAGTAGGAGTGACGGGTGAAAATAAATGACTGTCTGACAAAGACAGGGGCGCTTAAAAAACTTTGACAGTCCTAATGGAAAGAGAAGGTGACATGTTCAAAGCAGTGAGAGACAGGCATTGTTGTATGAATAACTAAAATTAAATATAAATATCACTGAAAAAAGGACTTAATGTGTATTAAGGCTCTTTCCTGTTACTGCCATTTAAATAAAGCTGTGTAATTTTACTCCAGCAGTGCCGAATCTTGGTTCTGAAGGCCTTTTTATTGAATAAACAAACATTTTTGGGAAGTTTTAGTCTTTTCTTGACTTGCAAACAGAGGATCTGCCTCCAAACTCTATTCAGAGTGAAGCTATTCAAACAGTCTGTTTAAAGTGAAGTGACAAAGACAGGGTAGTTTGGTTTTTTGGCTCAGCCTCCGCGCCGCCGTCTCCATGGTTTAACATCAGAATAAGTGCCGATTTTTTTCTTGCTGACATGGCAACAGAGTTACTTCATGATAACACTGAAGTGTGGAGGGGGAGAATGTACTTCTGTGGACACTGCCAGAAAATCTTACACAGGACCAGTCGACCTGATCGGAGCTCAAACTCACTTGGAGAAGAAAGAAGTTATTTCCGACGAGAGATTTCTGTCTTTTGTCTCTGAGAGAGCTGACTGTCTGTAGTAAGATCATTTAGCATTGCTGCGAGAAAAATGTGTTAGACTGAAGAGCTAAGAATCCACAAAAAGAGCAAAGCACCTTGTTCCAGTATGATTTGGAAGGTGGGAAGACAAGTGTGCCTCACTTTTATCTGTTGAGAAAAGTCTGCTCCCAAAGGAAGCCCTCAGTGTGTCTCTGAAGGCATCTTCTGGTTAAAGAAATCTTTCATAATCAGTGATGTATAGGCATGATTTGAAAGTGAGAAAAGGAAAAAGTAATATAAATTCTTCTTAGATCCTATGAGTTGTGTGCTCCTGGTCGGTTTAGAATAGTCCAGACAATTCATGTGAGTGTTTCCATTGAGTGTTGGACCATCAAGGCGCAGGCGGAGTGTAGACCGATAATGTAGCTGTACGTCATAACAGTGCGATTTCAGCAGTTCTGCGTATTCGCGAATTCTGTGTTTCTCTGGTCCCTAACCACTGCAAATGAGGGGGGATGCTGAATGGAAAGAATTTAATATTCTTTACAAGATTGCAGGAGGTGAAAAAGAATACAGCCGAAAAGGGGACAAAACTTTCATCTTGTGTCTTGAGTTGGGAAAAGCCCTGATTGGACGCTTGCTGTTGTTGTAACTCCATCCTAACTGGCCCGTTCCATTTTTCTATGGACCTACAACTAACAGGGGACCAAAAATGGTAGGAATCGGTCCAGCCTAATGGGTTCCTTTTATAATGGAAATGCTCAACATATTGCACTGGACAGAAAAACCCCATTCCAACACTGCTACATGTTAGAGTTAGCATATTCATAAGAACATCAACCTTGTTTAGTATTATAACCTGATAAAAAAAAAAAACACACACTGTGAACCTCTTAAAGTTGCTTCAACATTAGCAAAGCACTACCAGATTCAATCTAAATAAAAGGGACTTCAGATTATTAAGATCCACGGTTGTGTTTTGAAAAAATCAAGACTTTTAAAGACACTAAAAACTCTACTTACAAAGTGTGACTTCTTTGATAGCTGCATTGACGTTTGCATCAAGCTGCCAAGTTAACCAACTGAGGCCATTTAGGCGTTTTGAAAACCACAACAGGCTCTAAAAAGAAATCTCTGTACCAAATAATTCTCCGACAATACCCTTGAAGGTGCATAAAGCCTCTGGATTTTTCTTTTTTTAATAAAACCCAAAGACAAGGAGTTGTGCCACAGAGCTGAACTGTCAGTTTGTCCTCCCCCCTCATCCTCCACGCATGTTTCCTTGGTGATGGAAGCAATGATATGGCAGGAACCAACAGCACATATGGGTTTCTCCACAGGATTGCCGGTCTCAGCCTTACGGAGCTCCAGGTGGAGCTTCTGCTCAGAGCTCTAAAAGAAGTCACTTAAGAGAAGATGGGCATCTGATTGGGATCCTCCCGGGCTTTTTCCTTCAGACATTTCTTTAGACCATCTGGAGGAGGGCCCCGGGGTAGACTTCTAATTCCTACCCGTACTCTGGTGAATAGATTGAATTTGGGGCGTGAGGACGTCCATCTGGTTGCTTAAGTGGTAGAAAAGAAAGGGACAGCATTAAACAAACCTGAGAATAATATTTATACAGCACTATATTCAGGGGTTTCAAAAATGGTTCAGACCAAACGATCTTTGCTGTGTGATGGCGGTGAAGGCAGAAGGAAACAGCGATAATTACAAGGATCTATAGGTTAATGGCCTAAGGTTAAAGAGCTGCACTCTCTTATTTGTTGTATTTTCCTTTCTGTCACTGCTCCCAAAGACAAACAGCCTAAATGAAAAAACGTATTTTTAAATCTTAGTATTCTGTAGTTTTCTTGACATGGTTCAATCACTGATGAATCTCAGACAATGTCCTGTTCAGACTTCAATTATTGGCTATTGTCTGCACAGGGACGCTGCGCTTTGGCTACCAAGTTGACAATCAGGGCAAGGTATTCCGATTAAATCCATGGTTTTTACAGAAGTCTGCCAATCTCCTAAAATCAGTGAATTTACAGACAAACAATGACAAGAGCGCAATCTGCAAGGTTTTAATTGATTTAGAAGAAATGAAACACTGATTGTTAGACATTCAGTCGAGTTGTAGTTTTGCCAAGTTCTACATCTGGACATGAAATCTGGATGTTTTTTAAGCTGAATTTTTACAGTTTAAATTGGTTTTATTGTACTCTACAGTGATTTGCTCCATTCTTGATGAAAATCATGTTTTTTTTCTGTGTGTGCTTTATGTTCTTGTGGCATTTTCTGATGGTGGATGATATATATAAGAAATGTAAGCTCAGAACTGCATTTTTGAATATTTCTTTATTCAAATCCTTGTGAATCAGTAACAGACAAATAAAATGCCATTTTTAGACGACTAGATCCATGTATGTCTTTATATTCCTCATCCGAGCTCTGTATGTTCTGGAAAACAACAGTTTTTTTTTTATTTTTGATTTTATTTTATATATATATATATATATATATATATATATATATATATATATATATATATATATATTCCCTAAAACTAATCATAATTAAAAGACCACTGGAAATGCTTTTAGAATAAATCAAAATATGATCATTGTGGGTCTTTAAAAGATGCATTTTGTTTGATAAGACCAAATTTGTATGTGTTTTGCTTTTTCTTTTTTGATAAAACCGCACCTGCTGCAGCTGTGATCCCAAACGTTTCCTCTGTAATGAGGTGCACTTCTGAAAGACTCTTCAGAGAGTGGAAGAACCGACTGCTGAGACCAACTTTAAAGAGAATCTTCAGGCAGTTTTTTCTTCCAAAGATGCACATATCAATAACAATGGCAGCATTTCACAGCATTCAGAAGTATTTACGGGTCTCAGATGCGTCAGAACCCTCAGGCCTCTCAGACAAGGACTTTTTTGAAGGACCCAACTAAGACTCTACTGTATTTCAGTAGCATGAGAGTATGTGGGTGATTGCTCTTCAGAGAATCTTAAAAACAGTCAGAGCCCTGAAAGAGAGGAGATGTAAAGAGCCAGGCTTTGAGGAAGATGAAGCAGACGAAAGTGGAGGAAAAACAGTATGGGGAGGGGTGATGAAGGGGAACACCCAAAATGAAGCAGATAAAAGGGAGAAAATGTGAGGAAAGAGAGCAGCAGAGGGACAATGGAGATCTAGGGGAGGAGGGAGCAGGACGTTGACCTTGAGAAAATGTGGGCGATGGAGTGGAAGTTAGAGACAAAAGGAGAAGAAGGAGGGAGTAAAATGATGAGGAGGGTATGGAAGTGTGGAGAGAAGACGGAGTCAAAAGAGCTGGAGGAGCCATGGGGAAGGTCAGGACGAACGATAGCCAAATAAAAACATGTGGGGAGAAGAACAGCACACATATTGTGTTTTGCTCAAGCTGAGCTTCACAACAAAACTCAATGGGTAGAAAAAAAGGAAAAAAAAATCTTAAATGTTCATGACACAAAAAAACAAAAAAAAGATGCGGTTCAACCAGTCACTGAATAAAAAAAATAAAAATCTAAATTTGCATCAAATGTGAAATGCTTTAAGAATCTGTCAGTTTAAAAAGGCTAATTTTTGTTTGTTATTAAAATCATCAACCACAATGAAAAAAATGGTAGCCAACTAAGAAAAAAAAAAGCTTTTATTGTTTCTTTTTTTGGTAGATTTTCCCATCAGCCGTCCTCCTTAACCCTTAATGGAGTTCAAGACCAGAACTTTAGAATGAAAGTCTGAAGAGATCTACTCATTTAACACAAAACCTCAGCATCAGAGGGTAAACAGCTTAACCAGAAAGCTGCTGAATCACACTTCAAATTCAATTCAAGGTACTTATCTGCAGGGAATTGTTTAATAGAAGTGGTTACTTAAATTTGACAGCTTGAGGACCTCTCCAAAAAAACAAAAAAATAATGAATTTCAAAGAACTACAAGTGAAAAAAGAAAACCTAATTCTGCCACATTTACCAAAATGTTACTTAAATGCTATAATTAAATAGTATTAGGGTTCAAAAAGCATTAAGTCTACTATGCCACAGTTCAGAACAATGAAAGAAAAAAATAAAAGGACCTGACACGGAACCCTGAGGGACCCCACATGACAGATTTATGCAAATAAATGTGGAAAAAAATAAACAAATAAAGCCAAGACTTAAAAAAAATATTCAAAAACATAAAACGGCTTTATCGATAAATAAACATTTCCAAACCCAATCAGGAATCTTAAATTTCATTTCCCAATTTAAAGGTCTGTTTTAAACACCTCCCTTCATATTATGGAAGCCCTTCATTGAGAAGGATGCTGACTGTCCCACAGGCAATCGAGCTTATTTTGACTCTAACTACCATACCATTGGTGTTTAGCTCTGGAAAAGGCTTTCCTGTTAGACAGTCAAGCCTGACTGCCAGGATTTGTCCTTGTTTAGTCACTAGAACATTGTATTAGTCATGGTGATAGTCACAAAATACAGCTCGTCTCTTAATGTGTGGGATATGAGGGGCCTCATTTCCAAAGACAGAAATGGAGCAGTGGTTTCACCGACCAATACGGCAGTTTAGCCTGTCTGCCCAGAGGCTGATAAGACTGTCAAACTGTAAGCAAAAATGTAGCAACATACAGTAGGAGTCAAAAGGTCGGAGACTGAGAATAAGTGGCACCGAGAACTGTGCAAGTCAGGGAAAATGTCAAAATAAAACAGAGATTAATGTGGAAATACTAGTTTTCTGTTTTAGATTTCTGTTCCAGATAATTTGATTGAGATTTATCTGTATTTAATTTAATCTTCTACAGTTTGGCAGAAGACAGGATAAAACAGTAGCTGTCAGGACAACTGTGATTTGTTTTCCATCAGAAGTTGCAGTGAGGTGTCCATGCATCATTTACATGACAGAAAGGTGATTAACAATGCATGAGAGGGATGCATGTAAGTGAAGGCAGCACCTAGATCCATAACCCACACCAGAATGTATGATTCTCTTCTACGATGAATCTAATGATTACACAAGAAAGACTAGAACATAGGTACACTTTCTAGCTTATAATTTGGACTAATAATTTTTTTTTTTTAAATACAAAATAATTGCTGAATTAAAGACCTCTCCACATTTGTCATAGTTTATGAGCTTGTATTTAGTTTGGAGATTTGTATAGACACACATGTGAACTAGAGGTTCTAAAGGATGTCCAAATCCAAGTCTCAAGAGCTGGTGTCCTACATGTTTTCCAACAGAAGCTCCTTAGTGACTTAACACACTTGATCCAAGTAATCAACCTCAGAGAAGGCAGGATTTCTGGAAAACCAGCTGGAGGTCACCCCTTGATACTCGGATTTGGACACCCTTGTTCTAAATGACTAATCATAGATCTGTTGGGCATTTGGTTCTAGGCTGGACAGAAGGAACGTTAATTAAAATTTGTTAAACAAGAGTCTAAAATGCATTCTATTTTGAAAATTTGAACATATATGTTTAATTTGTTCATTTCAACAATTGACTAAGTGACCCCCCCTCCCGTGTTTCAAACAGGAAGTACCTGTCGGCTCCAAGAAGTCAAAATCCCATAGATTTCAACTGAGAAAAAACAGCCATTACTCAGTCCTTCTATTCGTCAGAATAACCATTCCTGCTCTAATACCCATTTTTTAGCATCTTTTGTAATCATGTATTTTTGGTTATTGGAAGTCAGTCAGGTTATAAACTGACCAATCAGATGCCTCCAAAAAACTAGGTGGTGCCCACTGACCCCCACATTCGAAATGTTGAAGTGAAAGCTTCGCCCATGCTTACATTCTAGTGATAGGGGTCTGAATGCCATACTTACTTTAAGATTACTCCTTAATTGGTGAAAGTGGACCAACTCGGACCAATAACTGCTTATTCATGTCATCTAGATATAACACGATTTGGTGACTAATTTGATAAAAGTAAACCGTTCTCTATGAGTGGCGTCACGCTCACTTGGTCTAGTTCTCTTGTACCAAAGGCTCCAGAGCCACATGTGGCTGTTAGACCCTTTCATTGTGGCTCTCTGGTTAATAAAGAATAAAAACAAAGTGATAGTTAAGGCACACCATTATATACAGCAGATTTATATTTTTTTAGGGATTTTAAGTGTGTAATGATTACAAAAAATACGGTAAAAGTCATGTATTTGTGAGATTTATAAATGTCCAACTGAGATACACCACAAGTTTTAAAATAAAGCTACTTACTAAGCTACTTACTACCATATTTGCTGCATAGAGATGACACTATGTGACACAGGGTGTCTTTTATTTTGAAAGGAAGTCATTCAATTAGAAGAAATATTTTCTATATATGTGCTTGTTTTATTTATGCCAAAAAAAACAACAGTTTATATATATATATAATATTAGTAACATTAACATGGATGCAAATCAGTGTTTTTATTTTTCTAAAGGGTGAAGTCAGACTTCCTCCTGGGTTGTGGCCAGTAAAAAATCCACTCAAATGGCTCTTTACGCATTGAAGGTTGCAGACCCCTGTCTTCTACAGTCAATGATCTCGTCCCTATCATGTGATACAATACAACATCCTCTTTTTGTGCAGTAGAGTTCTCCATTTTTATTCGCCCAGACAGTCTGACCTGTTTAAAATGTTTTTTTATTGGTCAATGAAATATTTATTTTCTAGTCTAAAATGTCTAAACAACATCCTGCTATGAAAATGATCAATTCTCATCTCCAATAGTAAAGATGCTGTAAAGGAGGATGGGTGATAAAAGAAGGATTTCTACAACATTTAGGACCAGAGAAAAGTGTGATATAAGTGTACAACTTCTCAAAGACAAATTGCATACAATTTCTATCCTGAAGATTAAAGAGACGTAAAACTAGCTCAAAGGCAGTAACAAAAAAAGAGAGCAAGACAGAGAAGGAAGTAAAGTAAAAAGAGGAGAGTCCATCAGAAGGCAGGAAGGAGGAGAGGCCGAAGGCTTGAATTGAGGAGATCAGTCTGCTTAGTGTCTGTCAGTTCCACAGAAGAGAGACTGAAAACAGCTGGAGGCTCTCACTGCATGTGTGTACATGCGTGTGTGTGTGTGCCTACTGCCGACACAGGCTTCACTGTGTGTGGTGTGTTTGCGTATGTGTGTATGTTTACATCAGAGACATGGGGCACATAGCAAGGGCAGCCAAAGATCAAAGACACACCCACACACACACACATGTGCTTACACACACAGACACACACACCCCAGCCAGCCTGTGCTGACAGTGATTGGGCAGCCTGCGTGACCGTTGGATGTGATCTCGATACCTGCAGAGATAATAGATTCTCCCTCTCACATGCGCACACAAACACACACACACAGCTGCAGATGCTCAGTCACAGCACTTCTCACACTCTTAATGTGGCGGGGCTGTCATCTCTGCACCCAGACACAGACGGGAGTGGAGGGAAGATTCCAGGGTGTGAATTTTAGGGGAGCAGGAGACAAATAGGAATCGGTGGGTTTGAATTGAATTGTAGCGGGGAGCCAGGAGAGAATGTGACCTGTGTAATTTCAGACTGTAATGCGCTGGTACACAGTGTTCTGCCCCCCCTCCCTCCTCACCTGCATCAATTTCTTGATATTTTTGCTTCATTTAAAAAAAATAATAAAAAAAAGACTCCTAGTCCTCTTGTTGGCTTTTCTGCTCTGCGTTTAAACTCTCCCATCTCCGTGCTCCCTGTGCTCTGATTTGTCTGGCCTCTGTGCTGCTGTGTGTTGTTGCCTCACTTTGTGTTGATGTATTGTCTGTGCTGGTCTTCTTAACTCTGCGCTCCTCTTTATCTCTGGTCCTTTAATCTTTCAGAGGTTGTCAGCATGAAATGGAACTGACTATATCAATTTGCTCCTTGGGTCGAGGTGCGTGATTCATCACGGACAGAACCAGCAAACACAAAAGATCTGATGAGACGGAATCAAGACCACAAGTATGACTGAAAGAGTTCAAACTTTTATAATCAGACGATGCAATTTATGTCAGCGGTTCTTTATCAGTCCTGCTGTTGCTAGGCAGCTTTTCTAAAAAAGCAAGTTGCCTTGCAGCTGATTGACTCAACCATCTGCACGTCCCATTTGTCACAAGCTTGTTTTATCAACAGACGGAAGTTGATGCTGGTAGAAACACTTAATTATTCTTTTTTAATTAATATCCGCTGTTTGTTTGACAACGTAAATAAATCAAAACCCTTGTTTAATTCACACAGCTGTGAGGGAGATGTTGTTAAGGAAAGCTGATTACTAAACACAAAGTTACAAATCAAGCCTCACCTCTTGCAGATGTTGGGTGAATTTGTCCCAAATATTTTGTGTTTGCTGTTGTTTCTGAGTAAGGAAAAAAAAATGTTTTTCTCCAAACAGATCTTGATCATTTCATGAAACAAATAGACCTCATAGAATACTCTTACTGGATTGAGAAAGCAAGAATTAATAGTGGCACAGCATTCTCAAGAGAGTTTCCAATTTTAGTTTACAAAGGACATTCATTCTTGACTAGAAATGTTACACTTATATATTTATGTGAGAATGCGAATTTCAGAAAGCATAGGTGTATTCTACTTACCCTCAACCATTCTTGAGTTTAGGTGTACTCAGACTTGTTTATTTGTTTCGGATCGAGTCATGAACCTTGCGTTTGGTGTGTATTCAGACTTCTGACAAAATTGAGAGTTGGATGTTTTAGATGCCTGAGTTAGTAACCTTTAGTAACCTTTTTACCTTTGCATGTGTTGTACCAGACAAATGTACAAGCTGTACAGTCATTTTATGGTGGCAGGAATCCAGGGTCCTGGGTGGCGCCTAATGGTGTCAGATGAAAGGCAAAGCGGTGAATGTATGACTTGTCAGCTAAGCAGACAGTTCACAGTCACAATCTCACTTATCCGCACAACACGCCACCACCTCCTTAATTTTAAAGAAAAATCCTATTTCTATAATATCCACAACTAAAAACACAATAATACATAGACAAAACAAAAAAGGAAATTTCGTTTTCTAAAACTTGAAAATGAAAGACAGACATGCAACGGTTGTTTGACCTAACATAGTGTGTATTAAATACTATGGCACAGGAAAAAAATAGAGAAAAAAAGGTAGAAGTTGGTCTTTCCTTCCTATCACTACATTTGTTACTACACATATTAGTGTGTTTTCATATTTTATGCCTCCATTAAGTCGTAATGGTCCAGTCTAAGCTCCATATCTCATTCTTGAGTCTGCTTTGGGAGGAGTCGCACTTTGACAATGACAAATGTCGCACTTATTAGCAAGTAATACTTGTCAAGTTAATTGTCAGACTCATCTCAGCGGCGTGTGTGTTAAATGCCACGCGCCTCTTATGACGATTGATGGAGCTGGTGGAGGATTCTTATGAGAAAAGGAGCCTGTGGAGGAAAACATCTGTTTTTCAAACGATCTCAGGCCTCTAGTCGAACAGGATTTCTGTGAGTGCTGACCTTTATGTGTGTTCACACAAGTGGACCGTTCATGACGATGTTTTCAACCAAAATGTAGAATTTAGATCAATTCCTTGGAAATCTCACTCCGATAAACGTAGGTCTTTTTTAAAAGTATTTCCAGTGGTTTTTATTTATGATTATACAAATTTTACGCAAAATCAAAAAAGCGTGTAGTTTTTTCGTCTAGTTTCTGCAGAGTGGCTGGAGTTCATCAGAAATTCGCCTCTGAGTTGTGTCCAGGAGTAAGCCTGTACTCATTTCCCATCATCCCTTTTTTGTTTACACCTACTACCATTAGATTTCAGCCCCTAACAACCTCAAGCTAACATTAGCGGTACAACAAAAATGTTGAGTAATATCAGAGCTACTCAGCCGTATAGTTTTGAACCAGATACCAGCTCAGACAGGGAAAAAAAAAAAAAAAACCTACATCAATTTGTCTGCAAGTGCATCCGAATGGAGCTTAGGACCTTCCGATTGTAGTTTCTATGTTACAGCTATAGACATGTTATTTCGCTGGACCAAAAAAAAGAAAATCCTTCAACTCCAGCCCTTGCAAAATCAAACCAAATCCATCACCGTGGCTTCCTGAACGCCATTTTGAAACCCGTCGACAGCGATTAGTCCGAGTCGCTCTGAGTCACGTTTTTAGAGGAAGTACTGTCGCCAATCATCAGTGAGCTTGTTCAAAGTCCACTCCCCTTTTACTGAACGTAGGCTTGGGAAAACCTGTCGATCAATTGTTGGAGGTAGAGCCACTGCGCACCACATGCTTTTACTGAAGCATCTGATTGGTCAGTTTATAACTTGAAAAACTTGCGATAAAAAAAAATTAGGATCAGGAAGAAGATGCTAAGAAAAAAAAATAAAAATACAATTCCTGAGAAATCACTGTCTGTTTCTCAATGGAAGTCTTTGGGATTTTGACCCTTTTCAACAACTAGAATTTTCCAACTGCATTTTTTCATCTGCTTCTGGTTCACAGTGATTTGAATAAATAAATTAATCATTTTTTTGTGTCCTCCAGCATGAGAAAATGTTTAAAACACCAAAAATATAATTGTCATAGTGGTGGGTCTTTAAAAAAAATCAATATAAAAGATTGTTCCTAATCAGACATAGAAAAACAAGGATGTTTGAGTTCTTTATTTAGGTTTCCTTCCAAACACTTGATGGACCTCCAAGAATTTCTCGGTACGTTACAACCTCTAATTAGGCGTGATGTTTATATATTTATTTTTCTGCATCTTGAGTTCCTCACCGCCCCCACTGGAAGTCTCACTGTAAGAAGTGAAATCTAACAGTGGTCTTCCTGATCTTCCTGTGTTCAGCTCTGGACTCCTGTTATTTGCCACTTGCCTCTCATTCTGGCAGAAAGTATCAGTAATTAGGGCTCAGTGCCTGGCTGGCCACATTACGCTCTTCTTAGTGTTTTTAGTGAGGAGCGCTTGTTAAAACGGACCCATGTCGCTTTGAAATAAAATGAGCCAAATCCACCCTCGACGTTGGAATCCGCCTGTCTGCCTCAGCCAGCGCAGGAGTGAGTCACACACCCTTCTGGAAAACCATGAGACCAAACCCAAATCTAATCTGCGAAACGGGATAACTTTTTTTTTTTTCGCGCCGGTGGGAGATTTGTTTTGCTTTAAAGTGCTTCCTCCTGCTATTGCTAATTAAAGTTCCCTTCGCTGTTATCCGTGATGTGTATTTATGGATTCAGTTGATGCTCACCCGAATTATTTTGGGTTTTCATCAAACTGCAAAGAGAAGTCTGCCTAACTTCCTTTGAAGTACAGCATAGTCGGGGGAAATACTATTTATACACAGACTATCATTAGTTGGAAAAACTATAACAAAGATAGTTTTGACGGGTACGTTTATTTTAAAATATTAATATCAGTTTTTTTAATTAAATAAATCCTGTCATTGAATACAAGTTTGAGACAGTCAATAGTAAACGGTGAGGCCAGATCAGACATAAATGCAGGTTTTATTCCCCATCTACCCGCTTTATTTAACATTCACGCTAGCCATTCATTTTTAATGAAGAGTGTTTCACTTTTGATACAATTTTTCCTCCACTATTCTATAAATATTGAGTCAAGATCTCATACTTTTAGAGCTAAAACTTTTCCGTCTTCATCCTCTGTTCTTTTCTTTTTTTTTCTTTAATAATGCCTTTTGATGAAATCTTCAGCGGCCTGTGATCACAGAAGCAGACTGAGCGTGTACAGTTCTGGAGAAACATTAGATTAGGATCGATGGGATGAGCTGCACTTCTACGATCAGCAAAATAAGAGCATGAAAAGAAGAAACATGCATGAAAAACCATCAACAATGGATTCAGGATGATTGATTTATGAGGATGTCATGGAGGTAAATGATGTAGAGCCTTGTCTTCTCTGTAATCAGGTACAGGCAATGTTCTCCTCTGGGTCCATCAGTACTTTCTCTTTTTTAAACCCAGCCCTCACTCAGTGTTTGTATGTCGCACACAGACTCAGAGCTCTGTGCACTAAAATATTTAAGTTGCTGTTTTTTACCTGAACTCTTCTACTGGGCCTCTGTGTGAGCTGGAAAGCAGCTTTAGTCTTCAGAGGATATGAGCAGAATGTCATCTTCAAGCTTTGTACAGGAAACAACACAAAGTGAAAGTTTGACTTTTGAGTCTGGAGTTTGCTGAGCCTGACTAATACTGTACGTCAGCAACTTCCTCCGTCTGAATTGATGTACCTTTACACAGCTGACTAATCACTAATAACCACGGGTGGAACTACGCGGGCAAAAAGACCCCCTTGCACACACACACTTAAATTTAAATCAATCATTATTGACAAATATTAAGAAACCATCAATAAAAGCTTCTCTAAGCATTGAAAAGGTAACAAAACCAACATTTTGATCTGGAATTTTGAGCATTTCCATTGTAAAATGTACCCAATAAACAGAACCGAACCATACTTCCTGAAGGCCCCCATCCGTTGTAGGTCTATAGAAAAATGTAGCAGGACGGTTGGGGCGGAGCCGCTGTAACCACCAGTTGATTGGCAGAAAGTGATGACGACATTAGCAAGCACTTATTTAAGCTAATGTTTCCAACATTTTTAACCTAGCCTTTTGCCGAAACCTACACTGTTTTCTTGCTTTCAAAAGGAAATTCTTAATTTTTGGAAAACTAATTAATAACTCATAAATTAATATATATTAATTTATATATATATAAAATTTATATATATATATTAATTTATGATGGCTAATTTTGTGTCAACAAAGTAGATTTTTTAAAACACTATTACAGTATCAAAGCATTTAGTTTATTATGCAATACTGTATTGAATTATTGTTCCAGGGATATAGCATCAAAGGTTTTTTTGTGCAAAGCTCTGTGCAAAAAAGTAAGAAAAATGCAACTAGGGGTGAAAAAAAAGCTGTTTTTGTGTTTCTCATACATCTGTGTCAGTTGAACCTCCACACAGGCATGTGCAGGTTTGTTTCATGTCACCGTTTCCACTACTGTGTCCCTGAAGTATGACCACATGAGAGCACCTGTTCTGCTTGGAGTCAGGAGGAGTTTCCCTCGGTGAAGTGTAAACAGCCGTCAGCCGCAGTCAGAAAACAGCATTCACACAGATTATTTATTCCAGGATGTGACAAACTGTGGCTGCCTGTCGGGCACATGAATGTGGACACCCACATCTATGCCACCTCTAAGCATTGTTCACATAAAAATAACGCATTAATCTGACAGGAAACCGCCTCTGTTGTAGCTCTTTTGCGACGGTTGTTTTCTTGCAGATGACATATCTGTTCAGGCTGCAGCTCAAAGCGACGTACAAGGAGCCCTGCAGTTCCATCAGTGTCACCAAATACTGTATTTCTCACCGACTCATTACGATAACAAAAGGCCTTTGTGTGGAGCATCGAGGATCTTATGAGTTTCAGTGATGAACGCAGTTGGGATTCTTCTCTGCCATGAAAAGAAGCGAGATCTTGATTAAAGATGAATATGGACAGCAGCCTTTTGGTATCAGATAATGCCTCTGCTAGACTTCAAATGTTTGCACACAGCAGCGCCAGAGTTGTATTAGTTCTGCACTTAAGCAGGCGAATGCATTTGTAAACTGCTAACTTTTCAGAAATGGATACGCGGCAGACTTCCTGTCCACTCTGCACTTTGCTTTGCTAGAAGTACCTCTGAAAGGTTTCCTTAAACTCCCAGCCTGCAGAGGATTATGCACCTCTTAA
>NC_050522.1:13029310-13039115 GCF_002922805.2 Oryzias melastigma
CAGCTGAAATGAGGGTAGCACACAGAAGCCACCCACAGCGTAAACATGCCAATTATTTGAGCTGCAAGCTGCCCATCAACAGAGAATTTAATAAAAAGTGCAAGTTTTAGTGAGCTGATGAGTCAGTCACTGCCCTTCCTCCGAAGGGAAAAACGGTAGTCAAAATGTTGTAAACATTTAGGTCTATGAGGGGGATGGAGGCGGCCGTACCCTCATGGAGAAATGAGGATTTGGTGTCACATTCTAAACAATATCCACTGAAGAGTTCAGACCAGACTGATGTCTTTAAACTACTTAAACGGTTAGTAATGGATTTACATTTTATGCTACGTTCACACCCGCGGTGTTCAAGCTACCACTTCCAATGAAAAGTCTTTGTAAATGCACAGGCTTGCGCATTCAAATTTCTTATACAGAAGTTTCTACGACCGTTTTCAGGTTTATGTACATAATGGGGGTTGACACCTAAACCACGTCAAACTTTGACCAATTAGGGATTTGGCTTTCGTAGTGAAGTTTGGATGGAGTCCTTTCTAATTCATGGAAGTTCCACCAGTTTGAAAATTGATCACAAATTCAATGACACCAAGACTTTCATATATTGGAACACAGTTGGAAAGAAAATATCTAAAGCAAGATTTGTGAGATATGCACCATTTCAACATTCCAACTGTAGGTGGCGAACATGCGCTAGTTCGCAAGTTTTTAGACTCATTCCAATAAAAATCCTTTTTTTGTGTTTTTAATGTATTCTTGTAATTTTTTTTCTTATAGTAGAGGACCTATAAAATATAATTTATGATTAAAACTTTGTTTCTGAGTATTTTGTAATTTAAATCGCATTGGATTCGAAAACAGGATGCTTGAAAATGCTCAGGCTAATGATGCACTTACTGAAATGGGTGTGTCAAAGTCTCTCTTCTCCACTCCACGCGCACCATTCTGCTGTCCATGTAGGTCTTCATTTTCTTTGTCCGATCTGGTCTTTGTCTCAGAACTGTGCGACTGGATTGATCCATTATGGCTTGTCGTTATTTTAGCGCCACTAATGTTAGCTTGAGGCTATAAGCTCATACGTGAGCGCACAAATAGCGCTCACAGTGACCGGAAGGGGGCAGAGTTGCCCCAAGCAACGAGCTACTGCCGCTAGGCATAAAATATATCTTAAAAAATGACAAAGATTTTTTTTTTTTATTTTGGCTAAAAACTAGTGATTGTCATTGGAAGATCACTGGGAATGATTTTACAAAGGAAAAATATGGCTGGAGTGGGACGTTAAGACCATTTTCAGCCTCTACAAACAATGGGCATTAAATGTTAAACCAGGTTGAACTTTGACCAATCAGGGACCAAGCACCAAGGTCTGTGAACCAAACATCTTTTGTTTCCATCCTTTGTTTGGTAAAAGCGCACTCAAGAACCCACGTTCAACGTGCTTTTGAACATACTCGGTGTGAACATAGCTTCAGGTTTGAACCAAAAACACAATTCTGTGTCTGAGTGGAATTGCTTGCTTGGTGTTTGTGTCACAAATGCTAAATAAGTGGATTCCAGCTAAAATAAACACAGTATTTTCTTTACTTTAATAGAAACTGGTAACATACTTTTTCTTTCATGTCTTACCATTTCCCATGATTTCATAAAAAAAAAATGTCTTTGATTCTGGCCCTGCTGGTCTTATGCAACTACTGCGTATCCACTGTCATAGCATCATGATGGGAAAAATTAAAGACATTCCCAATGATGCAATCCACAGTGAACTCCAATATCAAAACGTCAAGAAACCAGTCCACAGGGACTCATTTAAGTCCTTTCCACCATGAATTTTGAGCCTCCTTTCGAGCACATTTGAGACATTTTTGTCTGTCTTTGGTGAGGCTTCAACCTCCTATAAACTCTTCTCAATACCAATCGACTCTCATTCTTCAGAGACAAAACGAGAAGTACAAAGCGGGAGCAAATATCCCTCAAAAACCACCTCCAACACCAATCCGAGCCCCGCTTTGTTCATGCATGCATGTCAAACACCTCCGTTATCACCTGCCTGGATGTGTCCGGCGCTCCGTCTTATCATTCAACTGTTAAATTTTTCAAATCTCTTCACTTCATCGCAACGGAGATAACGTAGAAAAGGCATTTCAAAATCACAGTGGGGGACTTATCACACAGATCATTTATCAACAAAGTCACAATCAAACATTTGCAGAGACTGCTGAGGATGTCTCCAACTGTGACATTTCCATTTTTGTGCTCCAAATCTACACACTCTTCTTCTTCTTCTTTTTATTTTTTTATTTCATGAGCCAGAAATAAAATAGAATGTGAGTTTTCGGAAGCAGCTTCAGCAGTGAGCTGGAACAGAATTCTCTTCTATTCCAAATAAAGTGTTTTCATTTGATTTCATGCCAGTGAAGCCAAGTTCCAAAACCAACAATTAGAATCTTCGGCTTGTTTATTTATTATTATTTATCACTTTCTTTGTCCACAATGACTCAAAGCAAGAACTTGTTTTATTACCTTCATGTTGTGAAATTGCTAGTTTGTAATTCTGGATCTGAATCCACCATTTACTTAAAGATGAAACCCCTTTTTTCCCTGAATAAAGAGTTCAAACATTACAAATCCCTTTTTAAAAATCATTCTGAGCTCTTACAGCGTCACACATTTGTCCTTGTGACAAACATTCTCCTCTTCCTCATCGTTCAGCACCGTTTTGATCAGCGTCCTGTTCCTTGGAAGCAAGTGCAGAATGTTATTATTATGAGTTGTCAAATGCCAATTACTGCTGATTCTGCTCCCTGTGTGCAGTAAATGAGACAGACACTCCACATCAGCCGTCCCACACAACAATCTTTCTAATTCAACTCTGAAGATTCTTCGTTTTTTTGTTTTTTTTTTGAATGTGAAATTTTAATGAGCCTTTGATCGTTCAGAGAATAGATTTTGCATGGAGTGCATCAGAGCATCAAAGCTCCTGCTTCCACCATTAACAGCAAGAACAAGAACTAGATAAATGCGTGAAAGGTTAAACTGATTTCCCATCTAAAGGTTGCTACCTCTGAAAGTGACGAAAATCAATATTTTTCATTAGATGTGATGACCTCTCGCATAACCCACAGAATTGTTGCACAGATCAACATGGTTGAGTTGGTTCACTATTTTACACGAACTAACAATAAGGCCAAAACTTTTTTTTCTTTTTAATCACTTACTTTTTATGGCTTTTTAAACACTTATCGCATAATTTAGCAGTTCTGTAACTTGTGTTTCCTTCACAATTTTCCCATTCTTACTAATGTCTTGTGTAAGAAATGTTCAACTAAATATTTGTAATTTTCAAATATGTTTTAGATATATTGGTGAGATTCAAAAATAGGGTTTTTGTTTTCATGCCTACATATTGCTATAGTTCAGAGCCACAGCTAACATTTAACAACAATAACTGGTGAAAACAATCAAATGAAAATGAACTTAATTAGACAGCTCTGAAAATGGCATACTAACTCATTTAAGCATAATTCAGACACATATTTAATTTCAAATTAAATTAAGATGATAGAAAAAGACGACTAAAAACATTGTGTTTAGTTTATTACTTTAGATATCAACATCTGCTTTACAATAAGATGTCAGAGTTCAAGATAGATCATCCTGAATTCATCCAATCAGTGGTTTAAAATCACGACGATGGAAGAATTATTTAGGTTTTTGCATTATTTAGGACCAGTTTTTTTTACCACAGTCTGACAAGTCTACTGGGATTCTACAATATGGACCGAAATCACACAACAAAAGAGATCTAATAAAAGATTGGCTGATGTAGCTATTGGCTTCCAGTAGTGGCAACGTTAATTGATAAAACAACCTTTTTTCTGGTTACTGGAACTCTCCAGTAGATGGCGTTCTCACGTCCCACCTGCAACAGTTCCCTAAAAGAGGATAAATTTGCCTCATTCATTGCTCCATCTTTCTTCATCTTTCTCCGTGTGCGTTTGGTCTCCAGCTCCCATCAACCTCGGCGCTGTCGCCCGCTTCACTGTGCCGAGGAGCTGCAGCAGCAACAGTCTCTGCGCGGATTCTACAAATCGTTTCCATCTCTTGTTAGCAGCAAACTTGCTGTATATTGATAGCCTTGAGCCCAGTTTAAGCTTGAATGCTCAACATCCCTGACAGCTGACTAAAGATGCTCCGTGGTCCCCGAGGCTGCAGGCATACCTGACTGATGAAAGCTGGAGCGCAGGCGTGCGGTGAAGTGAGTGCACCGCTACTGCACGTACCTGCAGGTTCTCCTTAGCAAAGTGTTGCACAACTGAATTAACACACATATAAAAAAAATAAAACACTTTTTCCCCAAGAACTGTTGGTAATCATAGGACTGTAATGTAAAACTCTAGTAAAAAATACCACCAAGCTTCCTAGAGTTAAACTAATGCGTCCATTTCTCTGTATGTAGCGAAGATTTTACGGTTTGTTTTGAACTGTCGGATTCTGAGTCCATGAGGAACTGATCCATCATTTGGATTAAAACCAAACAAAAGTAGCTTGCATGTCAAAAATGTGTGAGCATTCCCGCTGTAGACAGAAAACGTTAAGTCAGGTATGTGACACGCATTCAACAATGTGCTAAACACACCTGATGTTCACACTGGACGAGCAGGGATGGGCTTCTTCCTCTTTTTCTACTGCTTCCTGGTGTAAGTCTGCTACCTACAGTTGGAAAAGGCTCTGTACCGCTTTTTCTGTCACACTATTCCAGTAAATGAATGACTTGGAGTCATAAAAGTCTGGCCGGGTACAAACCTCAGTTATTAATTTCTCCTCTGTGATGACATTTTCAAATTACATTTTAAAATGTTTCAACGAGATCTGGACTTAGAGGTTTTTTTTTCTTTTCTAAATCACTTCTTGATGAATCAAATCATTCGTGCATCAGTTCTAGTTTAAGCTTTTCCGATGCATCTCTTTTGCTGCCTTTCATTATTTGACAGCTCCTGACGATCAGCCAGAAAATGGCTTGACACGACTGACATCATGACAGCTGACAAAAAAAAGAGAAAAACAACTCCAAACAAAACAGCTGTGCTTCATTGCCTTCTATTAGGATGTGATTTGGACGTTAATGCGGATGAGTGAGCATCCCTTCAGCGCATTCCTCCTGTTTACACTGCATGCCCGCTCGCATGGGGGAAGTGGGGCACAAACAGGCAAATGCCACAAGCTTCTAAATGTCAATTAACTGTGATTCATTTCTCCGGAGCATCGGGAGCGAAGGTGGAGTGCGGCCATTTATTTAACCGCCTCCCCTTTTTGACTGGCCATTACGAGCCGTGATGCTCCGGTGTGCAGACGAAGACGCAGGGTTCCGAGCTTTTAATGGAAGCCGCTGTATGGATGGGGCTTGTCGTGGTGAGCTGACACCAATTTTCCTGACAACAGCATGTGCATATCTTTACCATGCCTTCCAGAAAAAACAAACAAACCCTATTATAAAATATGATTATTTCTGACATCTGATTCAGAGGCTAACACGGTGATAAAGCCACTTATCTCATGCAATCTTCTTTCTCTGAGCTGGAACAGCAGAAAACGGTGTGGGAAACATAAATTAATAAATCATACAATGAAAAAAAAAAAATCAAAACCCATTGTTTACCTGAAAACCTTCAGATAAAAACAACTTGTTTCATTATATCCCTTCAGCTTCACATTCAATATGCATGACCTTATTATTATTTTATTATCCCTTTGTCTGTGTTTTGTATTTGCAAAGGTATTATGTTTGTCAGTCACATGATAAATCAGGGTAAAAATTCATGCAAGAAGTAGTACTTTTTAAATAAAAGAATTTAGCTTCAAACGTTTTTTTTTTCTGTAAAAAATAATAATCTAAGAGGTTTCACTTCTGCGTACCTGTCATGCAAACTTTGATGTAGCTGCTGATCTTCCGCGTGTTGCCTGCAGTGTTTTTTAGATTCCATTAAACCTCTGCAGTTGCAGTCAGGATGAAAAGGTCATTTTCTCTTGGTTTATTTCATTCACATCACTTCTTCTAATCCTCACCATCCTCTGCCTTTCAGCCATTTCTTGTATGCATCCCATCACTGCAATTGTCTCTAAATCTTGTTTCCATTTTCCATAAAACCTCAAGTGAAAGTGAAAGTTTTACCACCAATATTTCTCCCTTCATTTCTTTATCGGACGCCTGACAGGAGGCCCTGGGAGATTGTGAAAGCGATTACAGTCATTCAGTTGAAACAATCTCCAGTATTTGTATCATCTTTTTTTTTTTTCTGCTGGAGTTTAAATTATCATTTAATAACAATGTAGGCATGTAGATATGATGCAGGTTGCTCCCAATTATTGGTTTTCCATTCTGGATGTCACAATATTTATTCTTGTGTGCACAAAAAGCACATTTTGTTTGGGGGGGTTGTAATTATGAGTTCAACTGAAATCTCGTCATTGGCACAAAATCCTGTCCACGTTTCTCATGGAAAGGATCACACATCTATATAAGGCTGGGGTCATCTGGACCCCATAAGATAGCATGAGGTTTAATGCAGCAACTAGTCAAGGTATTCTTACCATAAAGTTTTAGAAAATTAGCAAAACCTTTCCTGCCAAAGGTGTTTTTGAAATTTCAGCGACCACTTTAAAATGAGCAGGAAAAGCCCATCTACTGCCTCTAATGGAATAATGAGGAACTGTAGGGTAGAAAAATATGGACCAAGTTTAGGTTTTTAAGGACCGTTTGGATCATGCTAACTAGAATTGCACATATCAATATGATATGATCAGTAACAGCCATTTATTGAAGGCTGCCATCTTGAATTAAAAAAAAAAAAAAAATCACAACTAATCCAATGATTTTAGTGTGCTGCTGTCTAACTCTTCGAGCATCATTCCAAATCTATTTGGAAAAAAAAATGTTTGTTTTAGATGTTGATTTTGAATGACATTACTGTGGCGAGCTCACAAAAGTGGCTTTTTCCTGTGGCTGACACATTTTTTATCAGAATATTGTGAAATTCGAATCATTGGCTCAAGCTGAACAAAATGACATGACACATGATATGAACATATGACGGATGTAGACGAGGTTAACAAAAACCTTGGTTGCCAAGGAAATTTAAAAAATTACTTTTGCAGAATCTTCTAAAAATTACAAAGACGTGTTTGTCACCCCCCGGCAACCAGAAAATAAAATAGTTTCTATGGAGATAAAACAAATAGAAAAGCTACAATTTTGATTTTTTTCCCTTTTTTATATATATTTGCCATATCTGATCTGGGTGGCAGAGGGGAGGGGGAGGGGCAGTGAGGATGGGGTTCAAAGGTGGGGAAGGTAGCACCTGCGCACCATACTTATGTAAACTTAGATTTAATGAAGTGACTCTCCCCCAAAATGCTAAGTAAAAGTAACTTTTGAGAGAAATGCTTTGTTACAATTTTGAGGAGGACCAGACATATCTTTAAATTGTTTCCTTACTAGAAAATATCCACATTTAAACACAAAATTGACATATTTCACTTTTTTTACCTTCCAACCAAAAGTGGGAAACACAATCAAACTGCAACAAAACCCTCAAGTGACAACGCAACAGACAAAAGACGTAGGATCGGGAGCGTTGGAAAGTTTTTGGTCACAAAAAGAACACTCCCTGTTCTTTTGTCTCTTTGTACTTGTTCCCTTCACTCACCACGTAATGTGGTTGTGTAAAAGCAAACACAATTTCCGAAATCTTATTCTCACAACGTCTTTTTAAAGCGTAAAACCTGCAGCGGCGATGAAGTCTGAGCCCTCAGACATGCCCGGCAGAGAGCAGGTGTTAGGTCTGCACAGCACCCAGGGAGACGGATTCACCCTTTCCTTAATCCGGCCTGCTGAGTCAGTCAGTTCAGTGTCTGCGGGCCTCCGGGAGTCGGCCTCACAGGGAATGAATCATCTCTGATGAAACCTGCTGCTGTTTGCTCTCCTCCTTTCGCTCCTGCAAGGTGTTCCTTTCCCTCCTTGTAGCCTTTTGAACACATTCAAACTTCTGCCTTTTTGTTCCCTCCGACAGTTGCCCCTGCTGCTTAATTGCCTGCAGGCTTTCTGCTTTAGTCTTCGCCTAAATCCTCTGTTATTCAATTCCTTTGCATTTCTCTATTTCACATGTATTTTTTTATGTTTTCATGAAGCCGTTTTACTTTTTACTTCTAAGCTCTTTTGATCTCAAACACTGTCTGAACTCGTTTTTTTTCCTCTACATCTCTGCTTTTATTACTTTCGTCTGATTAATATGAGTATGTGTGCGATCTGGGCTCCGGAGTTTGTGTGTGTTTTCATTTTCGGATTTGTGTGTTGAAGATTTTAATTAGTGGGGAGGAGGAGAAGAGAAATGTTGGAAAAGTGAATAATCTCACATAAACTTGTGTTCTTTGCAGCTTTGTGAGTCGTGGAAAACTAGTTAGTTAACATTTGTGTATGTGTGTGTGTGTCACTATGGAAATGGGTACCTTTTCTTGATAGCTCATTGTCTCCCTGGGGTTAACCACCGTGGCTCAGTGATTGATTCGGCATACATATGCTCACATTACAATGCAAAGCTCTGATTTATTCATGCAATCCAATGCACAGTAGGGTAATCACATGCAGGCATGCTGTTAAGCATACATATGCCTTCATGAGCAAAAGAAGACGACATTCTTCTCATTTGCGTTCACGTGGTTGCACATATCCACAAACATGCAGCTCTCACACTGACTGTTTTACAGCTGATTTTCTGGCTAAATCCCTCCCAGCCCATTCACCTCCATGCAGCAGCATGTAACTTATTGTCCTAATCAATCCCTCACACACTAAGAGGCTTTTGCCGTGGAACCACCCGGGGCTAGATGGTGGCTAGTGAGTGCTTATCCCCTTTTCTCGTCGGGAGAGCGAAAGTCTGACTCCCCTCAAGAATTTTATCTTTCCAGGCACAGAAGCGAGCAGAGAGGGGAGGTGGAGGAGAAAAGAGCTCGGTCGGATTTGATCCCAGGTCAGCGTGGGGTTAATGACAAGGGTGTGGATCTCTCACCAGTGTGGAGGCAGAGATGAGAGGAAAAAACAAAAGCACATCTTTCTGAGAATTGGAGTGACTAAACTGAACATCAAGAGCTTTGACATGGATGCTTATTGTGACAAAGTGATTTGGTTCCAAGCCTTATGCAATCAAAGAGTCTACAAAAAAAATTACACTTTTCCTCTCATGATTGTTTATGGATTCTGCCAAACACATTGAGTTGCTGGATTTGGACCAAAATGCTCTGAGAAAGGATTACAAGTTCTCAGTTTTGCCTCCTCTGTGTTCCTTTTGTTTCTCTGCCTCATACAATTTTATTTTTCACAGTCGAGATTACACGCATTACAAGTTTATTACAGTCTCTTTTTATCTGAAAACATTCACACAATATCCAACATTTATTCTGCGCATAAGATAATGTTTGAAACAAGTTGGTTGTCAAATATGGCTGAATTCCACACAAAGAAAAAGGGTTTTTGTTTTGGGTTTTACAATAGCATTAAGATAACTTAGTTATGAATTACCTCAGTACAAATGAAGCAAAATGTTTTGGTGATAAAATTAGGATGCACACAAGTTATCTCACATTTCATTTTAAATCAAAATGTTATCTTGCTTTCCAAATACCTTTTCAGAGCTTTCCTTTCCTTCATTGAAACTACTGCAGTAGATTTCTTTTTTTTGGCATGTTGTATCACCCATTTTCATCTAAAACAGGGGTCTCAAACTCGCTGCCCGCGGGCCATCTGCGGCCCGCAGGA
>NC_050522.1:13039236-13046742 GCF_002922805.2 Oryzias melastigma
ATTTATGTGTTTAAGCTCATTAACCACAAATAATGACGCTACTTCTTCCGTGCTGGAAAGTGGATACCTGTTTTACTATTTTGTAAGCTTTTCAATTGTTTTACCAAAGCTTTTTACTCACTGCAAAATAATTTCTTTTAAGTTAAAAATGTATAAAGAATGCAAGATGTCTATCACTTGTTATTTAAAAGAACTGGTAAAATTTGTCTGGTAAAAGGTTTCTTAAGATAAGTTGGGATGTCTTTCCCCTTTCTAGACAAAATGTAATCTTTATATTAACTGTAATCACTTAAATTTAAGCAAGTAGTTCTGGAAATTTAAATTATTATATTTTAAAATAAATGTAATTTTTTTATATTTTCTTCCAAAAATATCATATTTTAACCAATCTATCTTTTTTACTAGATTAATATAAATAAGACTAGAATTAGACATTTTAAGATAAAGTTATCAAAATTATATTAAATCATAAGCAAGTTTAATAAGAGATATTACATACCATAAAATATATTATTGTCTTTATTTTTAGTTCGTTTAAAGATAATGATGGTTAAGATTTGTGCTTTACATCCACTTTGCGCACAACCCGATTAGTCGACTAATCTGAAGAAATTATTGGTGATTAGTCGACTAAGCGGAAAAAAATAATCGGTGATTAGTCGACTATTAGAATGATCGCTTGTGGCAGCAGTAGTCTACAATTAATGGTTAAAATAAATTGATAAATCAAATTAAATCAAATCCAAAATCAGGGATCAGATGATATTTAAAGAGCCTACACAATGTTTTTCTTTAGTATTTCAGAGTAAACTATATCCATATCAAGTGATTATATATTACCTTTGGCGCACTAAAGAACACGTTTTATGAAATTTGAGTTATTTTTGTGAGTTTTTTTTCCTACTTGGAAGTAAGACGCCTCGATCTCTGTGGCGCCGCCCATTTTATGATGTCAACATAGAGCCGGCCTCTGCGCTGTGTATGTGTTTCGCCAACGAAAACAAAGAACATCCAAACATTTGAAAATGTGGATGCGCACTTTGTGTTTAGTAGCCCCAGCACATCGCTACACTTGTTGTTGCGATGTGCTGGGGCTAGCGAATGAGCTAGCTGGGCAGGAAGTTAGCGGCTGAGCACTGCTAGCTGATCGGAGAAATTGTGTGTGTGTGTTAGCCTGGTGGGGCGGTTCTGGCCGAGCAGACTCTTCTTGAAAGGGGCGGTTCTCACTTTATGACATGAGAACCTGCTCGTTTTGGTGGGTTGGAAGGGGCTGGTACTCAGAGTGCAAGTTTTATGAGGAATACTCAGAAATACAGTACGTCAGTGGATCAAAATACTGCTTTAGGGTTGTTTAGAATGAGGACTTAACATTATAATACACTTTAAAGGTCAATAGTTGGTTTTGTATGGTATATGTCCTATAAACTAAACAAACTACTAAACAAAGAGACTGTGAAGACAGAAAACAGAAACACATTTCACCGTCAGACGTCAAAGCAAAAACACAACCCTCTTTTGAATTTGTGTAACTCAAATTTTCCTGAAATTTTAAGAACATTCTGTCAGAAAAATTGTGTGTTTTTTAGTGGAAGCCCAATTCTCCAGCAGAACTTTTTTTTTTTTTAAACCTGACAGACTGGCTGGTAGCAACACAGAATTTGTTTCATTAAAGGAAAGGGCTATCACAGCAGTGATATTTTTCTTCTTCTGAAGCCTTATAGAAGAAATTGCTGGTTGAAAAGAACTCTTGGAACTCCTGATTTGTGCCTCCGGTGAAAGATTTCTGAGAAAACTCGCATCACTTGTTCAATTCAAAGCCAGTGCGAGGAGAGATGAACTGAAGGGCCAACAGGTAGTGAGCGAGGCTCAGACGCCCTTTCATCTCTGTTCAAACTTAAAAGGTGAAGGCAGCTCCTCTGTTTAGTTTGCTCTGAACCTTCTGTAGCCCCCACTCGCCTAATTGTACTTTTCAAACTTAAGGGACGAGCAAAAGGGGCCCTTCATGACTAAATGACAAATAAATCAAAAGAATCTGTGGCTGTAATGCAGAAGTGTTTCAAGTCGGGGCTCCCTGTCGACTTGTTCCGATATAACAAAGGGTCTGACAAAGACACAAACATTCATCAAACTTTTCTTTGCCTTTTCTTTATCATTTTAATTTTAGTTACATCCTGTTAGTTTGTTTGTTTTTGGATTAAAACATATTTCTATAGATTTTAAGCTAAACTTGATCACTTTTCTGTGTTTTTTTTTTTCCTCTACAGGCATCAACGCTCAGAAAGTGCAGGTGGATGAGGGAGTGGAGGCGTATCCCACAGAGTCAGTGACTCTCCGCTGCCAGTTCACCGGTGGAGGAAGCACAAAGCTCACACAGGTTGGAGGACAGCCATCAGCAGGCTTAACTCAGTGCTAAAGTTTGGAGATTAAAAGTCGAGTCAGTTTCGGGAAGAATTTAAGTCAAGGAGTAGAAATAAACCAAAAACTGCAGTACATATTCAGTCATCGGGACTTATTCTTTTTGTTTGTTCAATTCCACACATTTGCACAACCATTACACCCTCTGTGCTTATACATTTAAGCCCATAAAGGTTTATTTTTTTAATTTAATTGAGGAATTTACATAAAATAAACTACATTCTTTCTCAAAAAATCTAAAATTGTGAAATACATCAACCAAATAAAAGCTGAAAAGTCCCTCACTAAGCAAGATTTTTTAATGCATTTATTTTTTTTACTTTTATTTTCCAAAAAAAGTCACAGTAGAACAATAAAAGCAAAGTAAAGAACTACAACTGAAGAAAAATAAAGTCAGTAGTATAATTAGATAAACTGACATGAACACGTTTTAAAAGCTCTATAGCTTTGATATCTGGATTAGTTATTGTAACTAATCTGAAAACTTTTAAAAATAGCTAAAACTTTACTGAAACTGAAGATTTTAATTGTTTTTTTCCTGCAGGTAAAACTTGTAAAAGTCTGGATGAATTCAAAAACATGGTAGATTTTTTTTTCAGGATAGTGCTTACAAACAACAAATCAGGCAGAGGTTAGATGGGAATGATGAGATAATAAAGATAAATATTTCACATTCTTTGTCACAAAAACGTTTTAAAAAATCATTAAAATCATTAGAAAAATGTGACCTCTTGTGAAGGCTTTCAGACATAAAACATTCAACAATTATGAATAATTTTAATATGTGCGTGAGGTCAATAAAAGCAGATGTTGCTATAGTACAGGTGCAGTTATTGAAGCAATTTTTCCATCGTGGGATCAATTAAAGTTAACGATCTTTTTATTGAAAATCGCTTTGGTACTGTTGTAAAGTGCTATATGAATGCATGGACATATTGAAACCTTTTTTGTCATTTTATTTTGTAAAATTCTTTAAACTTAGATTAAAATATATTTGTTCTTAGCAAATAACTTTTTTTTCATAAATTGTAGGTTGTATTGGAATTAGTTTGCATTCATTTTCTTCACACAGTGACATCCATGTGGTTTGTGTAAAAAAACAAATCAATAAATTCTAAATCCGTTTCGTTACCAAAACTGCCTGCAGTGAGGCAAACCTTTATCCTTATTTTTATTTTATTTTTATTCTCCATTTTCATGCTTCAATCTCCTTCCTCTTTTGTTTCCTTCTCACTTTTTTCTCCCCAATTATTAGGTTATATTATTTAGAAAACAAAGTGTTCAACAACAAAGTAAGCTCTGCTGTATAATAAAAATGTCAGCATAATAATCGCATTTTGTCATTAATAATGCATGCAACCAAAAATCACTGTCAAAAGATCTGATCTAATTTAGTTAAAGATTGCTCATTTGCTGCGGCTCCGTCAGCCATGAAATGCTCACGGAAAGCTTTGCCAAGTCGCATCTCTACAAACGCTAGATGTTTAAGAAGCACAGCCTGAGGCATGAGAGCAACCAAAGGGGCAATATTTTGTTTATAGAGCACAGCGGCTTAACTTTTTTTACAGATTGGGGGGTAATTATGTAGCCCTAATACCCTCACTTTTAAGGTCCGCTTTTTAACAAAGCAACTTGTGTTTAATGTTGCTGTTGGGTCAGTCGGGAGAGCTCAGCACATGTTGGATCAAAGTTCAAGCCTAAATCTGGTCAGTTCTAATGGGTGTAAGTTGAATAAAATACAAGACACATTGCGATGCGGAGTAATGCCAGGTTCACACCGGATGTGAAAGCGCCGGTTCACACCAGACACGTACTTTTTCACCTCTGCTCAGCTGTGGTTATTTCGAGCTTCTACAATTAATTTCACATCCTCCATCTTGACTAGTCGCCAACATCTCTGCCTTTCTCTCGCTGATGGTGTTTTTAGACACAATGTCTCAGTATTTTTGTGTCTGCTTTTTCTTTGGGTGTTGTGTGTTTTTTGTGTGTTTATTTTCATCTCTACATTCTGTTTAGAGACAACAATATGATTGCATTAGTCAATTTCAATATTTTGAAAAATTGGTTATATTTTGAAAATTGACAGGATCTTCTGGTGTGTCTTGGCAAAACTTCCTGCCAGGATTGACGTGGATCGCTCGGGCAAAGATTAGACCAGAAGGTGGCGCTTCGCGTCTGGTGTGAACTACACTATAGGTTAACAAGTGCGCAGAATGGAAGCGGCCTCCATTCAGTGTTGCCTCACAGCACATTTGCGATTGGCGTGGACTCACCGTAAGCCGCCCCATTTCCCATCATCTGTTTGTTTACACGTTCTCCTGTTAGCCTACAGTTCCTCGTACCCCCAGCCTAACATTACCACAAAAATGGCGAGCTATATTGGTGCTATCCAGCTGTATAGTTTTGATCCAAGTTCAAGTTCAGATGAGGAAAACAAAAGCCTCATCTCCACTGAGTGGTCCGCTTTGGTCCGGTCAGGAGTAGTCCGGTACGGTCCAGTTAATTCTGGCGAGCATTTCCACTCAGTTAAGCCTGGTTTTCACTGAGCGTTTTTTTTCATGAGTAGTTTAGACCGCTAGCATCTCATTGGCTCATCGTCATGCGACGACTAGAAAAGCAACAACGATGGAGGTCATCCAGTAGCTCGTCTTTTTATTGCTTAACTTTTTTTACATCATGCATAACAGGAAATCAATATTTTTTGAAAGTAGATTGCGGGCAGCTGAGAAGAATACCGCTGTAAAGACGAGCATGGACACGCTAGCTTGGCGCTATATTAGCGCTTTCCAATGTCCTCATCAGTTTCTGCCAATCAACAGGAGGCTTTTTCTATAGACTTAGAACTGATGGGGCCCCCCAAGAGACATGTTCGGTACTGTTTAATGGGTCCATTTTAAAATGGAAACGGTCAAAATACCGGACCCTACCGGATCTCTCGGTGGAAACGAGGCTAAAGGTGTAAATGGATAATTTCGTCTGCAAGTGGACGGATCAGAATAAAGTGAAGCAGGGAGAAGTTTTGTATTTTTTCATCTGCTCCTGATTCACAATGATTTTTAATAAAGTTATATTCAAAAAAATACAGTTTTAATCACAACTTTCTTTAAATAAGTCTTTCTTATGACAAAATGCTACAAGAACATGTTAAAAACAGTTTTTATTGGAGTGAGTCTTTACATTTCGTTCATCATTCATTTTTTTTGTGAATATATGGTTTAAAATCCTGCAAAAATATCTGGTAGTATTGTACTATTTTACAATCTTCTATGTTGATCAGATAGTGTTTTGTCTTTTGCTTAATTTTAGTTCAAAATATTAATTTTATCAACTATTTTGAGGTTGTTTCTTTTTTAGATCTAGTCTTGGTATAAAAGGGAAAAAATACTCCACGAGTACAGACTTTTTCATATTTTTGTACTTATTTTAGACTTCTCTTCCTTCACACACTGTCAGGTTATAATCTAGTAGTCTATGAGTAAATTGTTTACCTCCAAGAAAGTCTGGATTGCATTTTTCTGGACAAACAACAGCTGCAAAGGGAGTCTTAATCTTTCCTTTTTGTGGATCTGTAGGCTTGCATCTGTCCTCCTCTTTGCCGGGGCTTTTCCTGTAGAATCTTTTACATCTAATAGATGTTCGCTAAATGTGTATTGATGAACTGTATTCCCTCTCCATCCTGGTCCAGCACTTTAGCCACTATTGACTGCCACTTTGAAAACTGCAGAGAGAAATAAAATCAATCTCTCATAACATCACGGTATTCTCCCCGGAGGCAGAGTCTCATACAGTCACAGCGGCGTCGATAGTTTTCCCAAATCGCAAATCTGACAAAGGAAAGGTTTTGACAGCCCTGAAGACAAAGTTTGGAAGTGAAATTAGGTTATTTTGTTCTGTTTCTTTACAGATATAGCAGGTTAATGTGAATTTTATGATGTTTTAGGTTCAATGGATGACATAAAATCCATATTGGAGCCAACAAGCACCATTTACACTTATTTGTTTCAGGAGTCCTGCAGTTCTATTGTTACCCAAACTTCATATTAGACATTTTTTTTTCATATTCAGAGCTTAGTTTCTTCAGAACTCACTAGAATAGATTGAATGATTTGACGTGTTTTTTTCCCCTCTCAGGTGTCTTGGATATGGGAACCTGTCGACGGCCAAAGGGACAACATAGCTGTTTTCCATCCAACCTACGGACAAAGTTTCCCCAATCTTTTATTCAAGGATCGAGTTACTTTTCTCTACACAAACCTGGAGAACCCCACTATAAGGATTTCCAACCTACGGATGGCAGACGCTGGCCGCTACACCTGCGAGTACGCCACCTACCCCACTGGAAATGAGCAAGGGACCACCACCCTCATCATGCTTGGTGAGTCGAGTCCTACACTTTAGATAAAAAAATAAAAAAAACTTCTGTTTGAAGTCTACCTGGTCCTCTCCTGATTTTTGCTAAATTGAATGGACATGAGAAAGAAATTGGAATTAGGGCTGGGCGATAAAACTATAATGATATATATCACAATAGAACTTTTTCTCAATAATCTACTGCGATAGACTTTTATTTTGAAGGGTCCAAAATTAACACTCACCAGTTGTGAGCGTTTTCTCCTCTTTGGCGAGTAAAAGTTACAGAGTTAGTCACCATATGGTGAGTAAATATTTGCATCTAATAAGTTTGTTTTTTTAGCCCTCCTTTCGGGAAATGTATTTTGTCCTATATCTTCCTCTACATGTCAAAGTAAAGGCCCGGGGGCCGGATCCGGCCCTCCTGGTAATTATATCCGGCCCACCAGATCATTTTATTTTATTTTTATTTATGACCCAATGTTATCTTGCGCTCATTTCTAACTTGTATAATTTTGACAAATATATATTTTATGGAGGGTAAAATATTGAAAGTTATTTAAGGTTTTAAGCTGATTTATTCTAGAATGATATTCCACCTGTTTATTATTCATAATTATGTTAAAAAGTCACGGTTTTAAAGTTTTAACAACTGGCTTTCTGCTAGCTTTTTAGATAATTTGGCATTTACTAAGATTTCTAGGCTACTTTTGGAGTTTAGCTAATATTTCAGCTACATGC
>NC_050522.1:13046798-13083713 GCF_002922805.2 Oryzias melastigma
AGTTTAGCTATTTTTTTCAGCTACATGCTAGCTGTTTTGGCCAAGCTAAGATTTCTTTTGGCTAATTTGGCATTTAGCTAATATTTTAGCTTGGCATCATCTTCAGCATATTCAGCTATCAGCTTCGCTATTTTTAGCAATCAATTTCAGCATCTTCAGCTATCAGCACCAGCATCTTCAGCAGGCAAATTCAGAAATAAGTCTTTTTCATTTTATAGAAAGTATATTTTGGGCCTGTTGACAGATACATATTACAATCATTCCCTTTCAACTTGTATTTGGAGATTAAGAAGCAAACTGTTCATATATATATATATATATATATATATATATATATATATATATATATAAATGACACAACTGTTCTGTGTTATTAGAGTCAAGAACCGTTACTTCTAATAGCAGTTCTTCTGCATCTAAAAATTATTGTTACTCAGGCTCTAAACACAATGGTTTGTATTTATTCAGGAAAATTATGTTACAGGTACTTAACATGCCACAAATGCCAACCAATTCTCACTTGTCATACATGCACGTATGGTTTGGGTCCCCGCCGCATTAATTTTTTATTTTTTTTTTTACATGCTGACTGTTCGTTTTAAGTCAGGAGTCCCAAACCTTCTGGACGCGGACCAGACCGGTACCCTAACCTGGTACTGGTTCCTCGTCCACTATCATGTCCAGTACCGCATCCCAAGAGTTGGGGACCTGTGATTAAGAAACAGCCAGCAAGTCAAAAAACGATTAGTTTTTTGACGCCCAAGACGTCAAAAAGTGACCCGGAGGGGGCCTGAACTTTACATCCATGTACAACAAGTTGGGAGTAAGGATGTGCAGGAAATGCAAAAGATAGATGGATATACACTTTAATGATTGAGCAAATGTTGGACACTGGTGTAGTGAAACACAAGTATTTCCTTAATGGTCATGCTCATTACCATACATCCACATAAAACATTTTGTTTTTTTTATTTTTGCAAAACTTGGGCTGAAACCACAGTAGATCCGTGAGAAATTAAATAACGTTTCCTTCCAGGTATGACACATTTTAAAATGACTGCAATCAAAGAAATCCTGGCCACTCAGGCTCGCAGCCCTCCACAGGCTTTTGAAATCAAGCTTTTTCTTTTTGTAAAGTTCTCCTTCAAACCTCATCATGCTGCTGACCTGTTTTACCAAATGAATGGCTGCATTTAACCAAAGGCGCGTTTTTTATTTCTGCTTCTGTTTGATTAATGTCAGCTCTCCCCGGGTATCTTTGTTAATATGTTGATTTAAGGAATATATTTTTTCTTTTCTGAAGAAATTTCCTGTGCCGGAGATAATTTATATGCTGGTTTTTGAAAACGGTTTTTATTGTACATTTTGGATTAAGTAAGTGTGTGAATACATGTATTAAACCTCAGATTCTGTACTGTTTTTGTCCACATTGCAGCATCAGAAGAGCATGTTTGTCCCTCATCAAACAGCTGAGTCTGAACTGGCGTTTCAAGTGTTTGTGGAGTCGTTCTCCAGTGTCCTCTATAAAAAGTCTGATTGTCTATGCATCCCCGCTCGGCTTGCTGGGTGTTAAGTCCTTCATTCGGATCTTAGATCTGGCTTCCAAGCAGCCATTTTTTTCTTCTTGTGTTTCTGTCAGGAGCAGCGAAGTTCAGATTTCTCAGCTGACTTGACAGAGGCCCAGTTTGGCCAGGTTTGCTCCATTCATGTGTTTGTGTTCCTTGTCTTTCTCCTCTGCGTTGCCGGGATGTTCGACTCAGTGTTGCGGAGTCCTGCTGACAGTTTGTGTTCCAGTGGGTGGTGTGAGTCAAACAGAGGGCTCTGGTCTGTGTGTTGGTTGTCAGCACACGTCAGTGTCGAGCTGGCCTCTTCTTCTTCCTCGTCTGTTTTCCACATGTTCCTGCTGTCCTGATTGGATCCGTTAAGTGAAGTCCATTTCCTGAGTGTCTGAGTCAGTGCAGGTATCAGCCATGGACTGGATTGTTTTTGTTCCTTTGGAATATTTCCATTTTCCCAAAGCTTTCCATTAGATATTTCAGCACAATAGTTACAAAAGTCTCTTAATATTCTGTTATCAGCAAACTGCACCACCAGACATCTAAAAGCCTTTGACAGAAAGAAAAAAAAATGAAACAAATGCAAATAATAATGCTGCAAGTTGCAGAGAAATCTGGTGTTATTCGTTCCTCCACATGTCCTCTTATTTTTCTCTGTTCTGTTTCTCAGTTTAAAGCAATAAGCAGTCATGCTTGAATGTGAACGACTGTTCCCTTGAATTTCTTGGAGAAGCCTTTGAGTTTGCACCAGCTATAACACAAAGCTTTATACGTACCACCAAGTTTCCTCCAACAAAAGGGAAATAGAAAAAATGTGTTTCATAATATCCCTAAATATGCAAGAGTTCCCAATTTTTAATGCAATTCCAGAAGTTTTCTGTTTGTTTTTACAAAAAATTGTGCACTAGCATTTATTTTAAAAATGTTTTCCTATAAAAACAAAAGTAAAAGTTCACCTCAATAATATTTTGTGAACTAAAACAGGAGAAAGACACTAAATGTTATTGCTCTCTGGAGAAAACCTGGAGACATTTATTGGTTGTCTGGCAGGCGGTTGTGATCCACGTCCTCTCTGCCGCCGCAGCTGCTGGCACAGAACAGAGGCAGGCTGGGAAAAGCCAGCTGGAAAGCTTCCTCGCTTTTTTGTCTGCGGCCGAGACACCGCCAAAGTACCTGGCAAAAGAAGTGCCTGAAAGTCAGTAAAAATGTATCCAATTCTGTGAGTTTCTTTGAATATGGAATCCTAATGCGAGCCAATCACATTGGGTCTTATTGAGTGCACAGCTGCAGGAGGTGAATCACTTTAAATCTAAACTGATCCAGAAGAACCCCAAACACGTCAGAACTTATTTAGCTATGAAAGCATCATCCTGACAGAAGTTAATGGGCTGCTCGCTTGGCAGTGAATGAAAACACATTGTCTTGGATGAGAGCCACGCAAAATAAACAGCAGCCAGATATATTCAGATTATTCTGGATTCAATGGATGAGCAGGACCCGAATACAGTGGCAGATGAGTGAAAATGCTCTTATTGTTGTGCGTTTTCAGAGACGGAAAGTTCAGAGGTTGAAGCTCTGGAGGAGAATAGAGGGCACAAAAAGACTGGAGACTGGAGAGCAGCTTCAAAAGAAAAACTCTCGGTGCATTGAAGTCAGTTAGCAGGCAAACATGTCATTTTCTAGTTACTCCAATTTAAAAGTCGTCCAACTTTTGTCTGTTTTCAAACACTTTCATGAAAAAGAGAACGACTTTTTAATTGAAAAGTGAAGCATCAGTTGGTTGCATTCTAACTCTTATCATTGTTTGTTTCTTCTCTTTGATACATTTTTATACAGTCTTGAGTTCAATCCACAAAATACCTTTAAATTGCTCTTTACAATCTGAGTCAATCGACTAGATTGTGTTGATCTGTGGAAAGTGGGACACAACTTTCACTTAAAAAAGAAATGTTTTTCGCTTTGTTTTCTACAAATGCTAACTAATGTAAATATCTTCTGCTCCCCAATGACCCTAAGAATTTGTCTACCCCCATATTTCTGCTTTTTTCTACTTCCAGCAAACTTTAACCGATCACACTAGATTAGTTACGCAGTTTTGTGTCACTAACCTGAGAGAAAATGTCTGATCTTACTGTTTTCACCAATTCATTAGCTTTACTAGTCAACTATAATGGTTTCACTGCACCAACACGTGAGTAACAAATTAATGAGGGTTTCTACAGTCTAGTAATTGTAATTTAATTATCTAAATTTGACTGGAATTCATTACGTTCTTTTTTTTTTGTCAAAAGTAATCTAATTATGAAAATATATGACTTTCTAGCCCATTACCCACAACGGTGGCAACACTTTAGGCTTTTAGAGTAAAGAATGAGTATGAACTTGATGATTTTGATTAAAAAAAACAGGCTCCTGGTAGGACTTCAACACTGAAACATGCTTTAGGATGTCTTTTCGGCAAAAAAAAAAAACAAAACAAAATTGACCATTTAATCACAGATTTTTCCATAGTAGTCCCTTACTAAATAAATATTATAATGCATTACTTAATTCCAACATTTTGTATGAATTTTCTTTTGTAAGGTTTTCAGAAGTGGCAATCTAAAGTGACAGACAGTATTTTATTTTTGGATAGGAACTATTTTTTTTTAGAAAAAATTGAAAGAACAAATGAGGGAAAACTTTTAGCTTTAGTCAGTTTAGTCCATAAAGGTGAAGACCTATGATTAAAGATAAAAGTACAAAGACTATGTACTTCAAAAAGAGTTATGTTTCCTGGTCTTTGAAACTCTTACATTTTTAGAGTTTTGTTTTGTTGTAACACAAAATTTACTGAACATGAAATGAGTGAAATATTACTACAAAATCCCCCAAAAATTCAGGACTTTTGTAATACGTGACACTGTTCGACAGAGGATTAAAAGTTCTCTCCTTTGCATGTTTCGTTTTTTGAACATCATTATTCTGTCGGTTCATTAAGAACCGGGCAGCTGCGGAGGCACAAAGGAGGCTCCTGTGAGGCAGCTCCCAGGTGAAAGTATGCCCGAGTGCAAAACATGGTCCTTCATTACAGAGACCACTACACACACGAGCATACCAACCCACACAAAACACACAAGGTCATTCCGAGTGTTTTTGAGTTTCATCAACTTGATCCTTTTTTTTATCCAAACACTTAAACCGAGACATTTTGTTTAAGAGACAGAGGGGACCATCAGAGGACCAGGACAGCAACATTTATAATGTTCTGTTTTAGAAAAATATTAACGATAAAAAAACAAAAAACAAAATCCCCTTAAACACAAAGAACCTCCAAATGACAGGCCTTGAGGTGCTCTTAGTTCAACAGTTAGTTTGGTTTATAAATTTGATATCTTTGCACCACACAGTTCCATTTTAACGTGTATGTGTCTCTAATACTTCCTCATTGCCTTTTAGTGATTTGAATTAACCTTGAACTTGAATTGATGTGCTTCTGCATTTCTATCAGCTCTGAAAGAACTCAGAAAACGTCTCACAGAGGAATCTTTTTGTCCATTTTTCATATATGAGTTAACATTCAGAGAGATATGAGCTTTCTAGGAACATTTTATTTGAATAAAACTGTGAAAACTCCACAAAAAAAATGACTTTTTTTGTTGTTTTTTTTATTTTAAGGCAGAGAGATGAATAACTTGTTGAGGAAAAAAAAGGGAGCATCAGTACGCGAATAGCTCATTTGCTTTAATTACTTCATGTGTTGCTTAGCATGGATTTATTATTGCATTTCAAAATAAAACACCATCTGTTCCCCGGTTAAAACTATTTACAGGCATTTAGCTTAAACGTCTTTTAGATTTACCAGCAAACAAAAAGCTAAAGTGTGATTTGATGAAAACAAACCATAAAACAAGCTTGTTTTAGTGATTTCAATAGTGGAAGGAGGGGTGTTTGAATTACTTTCTGATAGATGGAGCAGCAAGATGAGGAGGAAAAATATTGTAAATTGAATAATTCTTTAAACAAACTCCTTCATTAGATTACATTAACATTTACACCATTCTGGCTATATTAGGAATCATTTTTGTATTTCTTTAATGTATCTACTGGCAAAAAAGTGAAGTAAATGTACTTTTTTCTTCATTCTAACCAAGTAATTCCATAAAATTGTGCTATTTTTATAACAACTTTTTGCTCTAAATTGGCTTTAAAAAAAAGATACAATAGAGTAAAAACAGGTAAAAATTGCAACTTGTTAAAAATAAACTCCACAGAAAACTAAATTGTGATGACAAAATACAAAATATCCTTTAGAACATATAAAAAAAAGAAAATAATGGATAAAAACAACATCTCTGATCAGCTTTTGATCAATTGTAAAAGTGTTCCCAATGTTTTTTTTTTTTTTTTTTTAAGGTATGATTATGCTATGTAGTCAATAAACCTGTGTTGTTTTCTGGGACATAGCTTCTGCCGATCAGAAAGAGTTTGTGTGTAGTAAGCCTGCCCCATTTCCCATCATCCAACTGTTTACATTTTTTCATCTGCTCCTGATTTACAACAATTTGAGTGAAGAAATATGCAAAAATGTCTAATTTTCTTAATATTTTTCCTCCATCAACCAGATTACAAAACTGTAAAATAAAGTATTTAAGTAGTAGGTTTATATACGTGTCTTTTTTCAACTCCTTTTCAAGCAATCAATCAAACTCTACATGACTTTAGTCAATAATAACTTCTTTCTTTGTGTTTGTTTTTGTTCTCTAATCAATGCATTTCATTATATCTGTTATGAGTGAATAATCTGTTTTTTTGTATTGTATTGCTTGAAATAAACAAGATCAATCAATCAGTTAATAAATCAAACAATCAGTCATGAGAAAAATGCCACAAAAACACCATTTACATGGGTGTGGGTCTTTAAACAGGTTTATTTAAATGATATCGGCTGAATATTAGTTTTTTTAAGTATAAAATGGAGTGTATTTTGATTGTAGTTGTTTTTAGAAAGAAAAGTTTCAGAGTTTGGGTGTAAAAGTGAGCTGTACTCAGTAAAAGAAGTTTGAAACCGCCGCTTTTCTCCTTCAAAATCTGCTGGAATGACGCTGATCGCATTAACAATTGAAAAGTTGCAATAAATTAAAGAACATAAACACTGGAGCTCTGGTGTTAAAGGGTTAAATAGGCACTTTTATTGGTCTCAGTGACTGATTTGAATCTTGTTCGTGTTTTATAAAGGATTTCTCAGATCTCCTGATGGAGTCGTGTCATCAGAACGACACTGGGAGGATCCTAACCTTCCTCTTTTACCTCAGCTGGCGTGCTCCTCCACTTCCTTTTTAATGACTCCTTCCTCACAACGCCTCAGGCCAATGAGTGAGTGGCTGTGGACTCAGCGTCACAAAAGACCTCGAGGATGGAGTTGTTAAAGCCTCTCGGTCAATTAAAACCCTTCCTACCACGTTCTTTACACAATCTCCTTTTCTTTTATTTTTTATTTTTTTCAAACGTCTGTATATCTACCTCCTTTTTCATTATTTTGCCACAAGGTATCCTCGAGTAACTTTCTAACTTAAAACCTCCTTGTTCAAACTTTTAAATAATTTCTACATCAGTAAAAAATGTCCCCTATTCTTCCATAATTGACAAATTGTTACTTTCGTTTTTTTATTGTGCATTATAAACCCCACCGAGGCTCCAAACTGTCATTTTTCTATTCGAGTCGATCAGACTGTTTCATCTAACGAGGCAGAGAAAGAACGGATCAGTCGGCGAGGTGCAGTGAAAGGTTCAGACTCAGTTTTTAAATAATTCACATTGATTGAAAAATGGTCCACCTCGTGATGAAACAAGCGTCTGCACGCCAGCGCAGCAGGAGGCGGCTTTGATGCGTCATTCATGCTGTTATGGAATAAGTGAAGCATGACACACACTTTAAAGCCAGAGGCAAGAAAGTGATTCCAGCTTTTTACGAGTCGGAGCTGATCGGCCCGCTTGCATGACTTAGTGAAATTCTGTCATCTTTCTTCCTCCATGTGTTCGTACAGAGCAGCCACAGACTCTGCTCTAGTAACAGTATCTCTACGTAAAGTAACAGTTTAAACTTGACGTCTGATTTATTAGCCATCCTGGACTACAAGGATCAGATTTTTTGAGGGATTTCTTATTTTTTTACTGCACCTTTGAGTGAAAATTTCACTCCCGACACATGTTTTAAGTTGCATGTACCTAATACCTGATAAAAATAATAATAACAAAAAAAAAAGAAAACTGATGACAGTGGATGAAACCGTCAAAAACAATCTATTATGGGACTCAAAAATATCATTTCAAAAATATTCTAAGGAAACCAAAAAAAGGCATTGAATATATCAAAACTATTATGGGATGGCCAAAGGGCCTACGGTTTGCCGGCCATTTTATATATATATATATGCATATATATATCTGTATATATATATATATATATATGTATGTGTTGACCATAACCAACATTTCTTTGACTTTTGACCTCTAGAAATGGCTGCCATCTTTGATCTCTTCTTCGATTTGTCAGAATAATTATTCTTGCTCTAATGCCTCCGCGTTCTTTCTAATCCTATTCTCTTTTATAAGAAATATTTTTTTCTTTATTGCCAGTTATTCAAGTTATTAGCTGACCAATTAGATGCCTCAGTAAAAGCATGTCGCTCCCGCTGGCCCTGCCTCGTACGTTAGATTGACAGATTCCTCCGCGCCATTTTTAGTAGGAGGGGTGTGGGCTTCGAAGAAGCCTGAACAAGCTCACTCCTGATTGGTTGACAGTACTTCCTCTAAAAACGTGACTCAGACCAACTTGGACTAATCGCTGTCGACGGGTTGCAATCGCGGTAGACAAACCAGGAAGTGATGGCGAAGGTATTGTATTTCCTATGGGGGACCTCAACGCATGTTTAGTCTAGTTTTAAGACGGTCTATGGGACACCCAAAATGTCAAAAAGTGACGAAGAAGGGGCTTTAACCAAACGTCAAAATGTGACAACTTGAGGATAAGAATGTGGGGATGGGTTTGTCCGTATTTTCCTTGGTGGCCCCAACATTGGCTCTGCTGCCCAGGGACTGGCAGCCTGGGTGGTTACCCCTGAGCGGGGGCACTCGCTTGCTCCGCCAGACCCTAGGCAGACGGCTAGCATAGCAGAGTCAACTCACTGGCCGTCCACTCAAGCCTATGTGGGTAAAGACAGGTGGAGCCACCAAGAAAAATACAAACTGATTGCGTCAACAGTTGAAAAGTTACAGTATGTTTAAGATTTTGTGTTTCAACGTCGCCGACGACGCCTCAGGTGTTAAAGGGTTAAACCATATGGGGCCCACTTGACCTTGCTGGCTGGGCTGTTGCTCGCACATTTTTTAATGTAATACTGTCAAAACCTAAAGGACGAGTTGTAGGCTCAAGAGGAACTAAACAATCAGACACACAAAAGGAAAATAATAGGAATGTGGGTGTGGTTAACGAAAAACTTCCGTTGCTAAGGAAATTCAAAAGTTAACTTTTGTCGACTCTTCTAAAGTTTACATAAACCAGTTCGTCACCTCCAGGCGACCCAAAATTAAATTGGTTGCTATGGAGATAAACATACGTGAAAGCCGCCATTTTGAAAAAGGTGTCGACTCGGAGAAGAGTGAGGGGTGTGTATGCTCAGCCAGTGAGGAGGGCTGTGCCTGCAGGCTATACAACGCCGCTCACAGCTTTAATTTTTTTCTTGTTTTCTTTTTACTCAGATTTGTTGCTTTTTTCCTTGTTTTCGTTTTACTCTGATTCGGTTAAGTGTTGCTGTGTAAGCCTAGGTGGAGGTACCTGTCTACCTGATAAAAACATAAACAAAAAGAATGACATTTCATTAAAAGAAACACAAAGTTTGGTAATCTCCAAACCAGCAGGTGTACATCATTTGACTGGCATCTTCAGAGTGAGGAAGCTGACATGTATGATTGTGGCTTGTCAAATATGTAGATGAAGCTGCGCTGCCGGGAGAGCATCCACAAAAAACGCAATGATAAAACTGAGACAGCTCCTTTTTTTATGTTTGTCAAAGACACAACACTTTAGAAGATGTTCAATAGGTTGCATGTCAGGTGTGGTGAACACTGTTTTAGTCATCTGTCAGACAGGAAGACATTTATTGATGAAATTGATGAAAATGAGCCAAGAAAATAGAAATAAAGTCAATGATCCTCCCAGTTACATTCATAAATGGAGTAACTGCTTTTACGTCAAATTTAGCTGCCAGACACATAAATCAATTATTTTTGAACAGCTTGAATGTGCCGCAGTAATCCTGATTTACCGTGTCATTAATCACTTAGTTAAGTCAAAGTCGCACTGGAGTGGTGGGACTCTGCCCGCCTGGTGTGTGTTGAGGTGTTAATCGTTTTCCATTAAACCTGTGGGAAACCGGTGCTTTTCATTCAGAAAGGAGATTTCCAAAATACTTTAAAAAACTGTTGTTTTATTTACTTAAAAAAAACATTTTTATTAATTTTACCACTGAACTGTTGGAATATGATGTTTTCTTGCAAACCTAAATCGACAGTATGGTGATGGTTTCAAAAAAGGTGAAGGATTTGGATAAATGTGGTTGAAATTAAAGCAAGTAACTGGTTTTCTGAGATGTCTGAGGTTATGAAGTTACAAAATGTTATTAAAAAATAATCTCAAATGCCCATATAGATCTCTTAATACTAGATGGTGAACAAGTTCTTGTTCTGTACTTGTGTCTCTGAGGGGCTGACAGTACTTTGGTCGCACTCTTCCTTCAGAATTTCATTACATCCCTCAGTGTACATGCACAACAAACACACTGACAGATTCCTGTTTTCTTTGCTCCCCCCCTCCCCGCTGTACCCTTGATGTTACATTTCTTTCTCAACTCTGGATTTTTCATCTCCCCCCACTGTGTCTCTCTTCACCATGTGGATTGTCTTCTAACGCCCTCCTCTTCTCATCTACAGCCAAGCCCAAGAACTCCGCCGACATCGTGACCGTCCAGGCCGGTACAAAGTCGGTGGTGGTGGCGCAGTGCGTGGCGGCAGACAGCAAGCCGGCGGCCTCCATCAACTGGATTTCCTCCGTCAGAGGCAATTACTCCACCAGCACCACAAGCGGGCCGGACGGAACGGTGACGGTACGCAGCGAATACCGTCTGGTTCCCACCCCGGACGACAACGACAAGGAGGTGACCTGCGCGGTGGACCAGAGGACGCAGGAGCGGCAGTGGACCAAAACGCTCAGGCTTTCTGTGGAGTGTAAGCATTTTTCGTTTTCTAGTTCAAACTGCCGACCTTGATAGTAAAACTATGAAACACGATCCTGTGGAAAATTGATATTCACCACACCGTTCAATTCCATGGATATATCCAAAGAGGTTTAGGATGTCGGACAGAAATAAGAACCGTCCAATATTTACTTTGTGCTTGCACCTGTAATCTGACACAAAAAACGGAAATAAGGAGCTTAAAATTACTCAAAAAACCAATCAATACATCTAAAATGACAAGCAGCCCAGTTTATTCTAGTTACAGCTGTTCATAGCACATCCTTGTTTGATTTTTCTTTGTCATTTATTATTCATTAGCAGAGCAAAAGCAGGCCTTTGTTCATGATTAACTGCTGCATTCTTGTGGTTTATGGAGCCCACAGTTTCTCCTTAAACTGTAATCCCTAATTGTGACAAATAGCCAGAATATAATAAACTGCATTTTTTTTATCAGGTAAAATAAATGCTAATGTTAACCCAGCCTCCATTAAAAAAAACAGAATTAATGACTTGTGAAAAGACTTGAGAGAATTTGTTCCTAAACTCACATCTACACAAAACAGTGCAGCGCCACTTTGACTGAATCAAGAACAAATCAGTGCGGAGATCACTCTGGGATGTTGATCTTCTCGTGTCACTTGTGTAACCTTCCTGTTATCTGCCTGCAGTGATGGAACAGATTAGCTTTGTCCGTCCTTTTTTTTCCTGTAATCTCCAGTTTATCAATGCAAACACACACATGCAGATTAAGATGCGGCACACGCCGCCAAACAGACTGCTGGCAGAATGACTTCATACAAGATCACAGGACTCCTGGCTCCAGTTGAAGGGAAACAGCTGCCTATCAAACTCAGATTTGGGAGGCAGTTATGTGTCTGTGAAGCGAAAAAATATTTTAAAAACTCTCATAAACATGAAAAAGAATCATACAAAAAATATTGAACAGCTCATGCAGTCTTTTATTTTACAGCCTTAGCATATCATAGTTGCTGGTGAAATCTGGAGTTTAGATGCTTGAATTGGTCTCTGGTGCAGCAAAAGCTGCAGCTTTTGGAACCAAATGCAAACGCAGGATTTCTCAGATTTAATGAGGTATTGTTGTGTTTGCTATTACAAGAAATGTTTTCATGGGAAACCTCTGCACCCTGTTCAGCAACACACGTGCGAGCTGCCACTTCCAATGAAAAGTATATGAACATTTTGGGTTTCTACGTTCAAAAATCCAGCTATGAAAGTTTTATAACCTTGGATAATCAGGGATTTGGAATGGATGGCGTCCCTTTTAATTTACAGAAGTCAGAAATTGATCATTTGTGCCTGACTGAGGTACAAACCACAGTCTGCATATATTGGAATAGAACTGGAGCAAGATTCCCAATACTTGCACCCCTTCTGCACCAAGCCTCTTCTAACTACAGGTGGCAGATGTGCGCTAGTTAGCAGTAAAAAAAGAAGAAGAATCCCGTCCCACATGTTTGAACGTGTGTTACAATCCAAGTGTGTCTGTAGCTTCCGATATTTGTGTGCAGGTACAGGTGTGTGCTAAATCCAGCAGTACGCACTCACCTGGATTCATGTTGAGGTGTTGTGTGCGTGGAAGATTTAAGTTTGTTGGTCCACCCTCCATGAGTATGGATCATGCTATTACCATATGTAAAAAGAGGAGAATTGGACAGATTATCTATAATTATTCATTTCTCCTGATCAATTTTCACATGGTTGGTACTTTCGTCCCTCTTCTTCTCACTGCTTTGACGGTGTTCTCTCCTCCCTCCATCCTCTCTTCCTGCAGCATCTTTTCAGGTTTCTAGATTTTCTTCTTGGTGTAGAACATGAAAGCAGAAAGCCACTAATCCTTTCTGCGTCTTTTAACTTCCTACACGTTCCTCTGTGGGTTGGAGTTCATCCGAACTCTTGCGTCAGTGACATGCCCAGATTTCCACATCTTACTACCACTTTGATTTGGGGGGAAACTCTCTTAAAGTTAGCAAATGTTTATCCTCAGATGTACCAAGGTTCATCTTAGCAAACTTGTGACACACATCAATCAAACTGACATCATATTATTAATTTCTTCATTTTCACTGATGTCATTTCAACTAACATGTAATTGAAGAGTGACATTTTTCTTTTATTATTCTGATCACTTTTCTACACAAATAAATGTGAAAATTGTACCTTTTAGAGTTTTTCAGTGTCATTTCTTTGGTTTTTGTCGTATTTGTGCCCCAGCAGGTTCAGGTTGATAATCATCCACAGATGATTACATTTCACTTCAGAACCTTCAGTGGATTTTAATGTCTGTTTCCAGCTCATCTGCTTTTAGGTTTTATTTATTAAATATTCAAGCTTTTGCCATAAGCCTGATTTCCTACATTTTGGGTCCTTCGTTAAGCAGTTCCTGACCAGAAAGTAATGGTTAATCTAAAATACTCTATTTAGTCAGTTTTCCATTAAAATGATACAGAGAAGATAGAAAACCTACATTTAAAGGAAGTTCTTTAGGTTATGAGGCATTTATATTCCTATATTTTGCACATTATTGCTGCTCATGTGTGGATTAACTTTCCTTTTTGGTTTTGATGCATATAAAATATCCACAACTCACCCCTTAAGTCATACTTACAGGTTTTAGCATCTATTGTCTCTGCTGATTTAAACTTTTTTTTTTTCACCTCATGTGAGGTTTATTTAAAGTTGCTTAATTGGTTAATTTGCATCAACAATTAAACATTTCTTAATCAATCTCACACAATTTTACTGTTTTTGTGTACATTTTAAATGTTTTTGACATCTTTGCTTAGTTTACCTCAAATACAGGTTCATTATAATATTATTTAATGAAATATTTAACTTGTAAAAATGCATTTTATTTAATGGTAGAAACAAACTAAACTGGATCTTTTTTCTGATTCAAATGTGTTTTAATTTTTCCAGACCCCCCGTTTGTCACCATCAGTGGTTACGACCACAACTGGTATGTCGGTCGCTCCAACGCAGAGCTGGTCTGCCAGGTCAAGGCCAACCCGCCGCCCACCGCCATCACCTGGAAATCGTACGTTTTTTTTTTTTTTCTTTTTTACTTCTGCTGTCCAACTTTGCTGAAAAAGTCTTTATATGTGGAACAGCTTTACCTCAGACGTGATGTATAAATGATTCTTCTTCTGCTGGTTTAGTAGGAAGTTTTTCTAACTTCCTCTGGAATATTTGGTGTTCAGTATTCAATTTTACGTTCACACCACCAGGAACTAAGCTTTTTTATTATTCAGTGAGTGTAGTCCTGTTACTTTTTATGATGGTTTTTATTTTATTAAGACAAACTATGGTTTGAAATGTGGAAAAAAAATAATCATTTTACTTGTATCCTACTTTTTCTCTTTCCTTCTTGTTCTTTGAGTAAATGTTGCCTGTTCTACAGATATTGTATTAGAGTAGTCTACAACCTTTTTCAGTCCATGAACTGATTTAAATTAGACAATATTTTCACGGACCGGTCCAAAATAGGGCCAGAGATGGCATTTTGGGGCTTCCTGTTCCTGACAATTTGTTTTAAATAAAACACTGCAACAAGTAATTTTGTTTAAAAAAGTTTAAAAAACGTCAGATTTATTTATTTTTTCTTTACAGATGATTAAGACTCAATGAAACAAAGTTGCTGATTTGTAGAAGTTGTAGAAGTTTTTTTTCTGCTACATGGGAACAACTACTGTCTCAATAACTGTATGTGGAGGAAGACTCATGGTTTTGGCGGTAAACGGGAGCTTTATTGTTGAAGGCTCTTCTTCAGTTTCCTCACTGGCTCTATTCTCCCCCAAAGAAACTTTTCAAACACGTTTTATCGTTTGTCTTTTGTTTTTATCTCTAGGCTACTAGCTTAGCAATCCAGCTAGCCGTTTTAAGTCATGTGACCAAGACAGATGTTATAAGCAGAATCCTGCAGTTTTCCAAAACAAAACTTCAGAAAATAAATGAAAACACAAATAATATGTTAGTGCATGTATTCCTATTTCCTGTCTGTGGCCGGGTACCAAGTGATGCTTTGGGGATGTTTGGGACAGGACGACTGGTTGCAGCTGAATGAGCACACAGACAAGTACACAGATTTTATGGAGGAAAACCTCATCCAGAGGACCTCAGACTGAACCAAAGCTTCTCTGTCCAACAAGACAATCACCCAAAGAAATTATATTGCAACTGGTGTCTAATTTGTTTTTGACACCTTGAAAATGAGATATTGCATCTCAAGGGGTATTCCATTAACAATAAACTAAACAAAACATCGCTGAAATAACTGAATGGTAAATGGCTGTAATTATACAAAGGGTGGAACAATTTAAAGGGTCCAAATACTTTCTGCCCCCCTCATTTTGTAGTTGTTTTAGAGGTAAAAAGAGAATTTTTCATTCTCCTCCCATCAATCAAATGGTCTTTCTTCATCCCCTCCAGGGCTTCTGGTCCTTTGCCAGACTCGGTTGTGGTGGAAAACGACAGGTTGACTATCAGGAAGGTGGATGACGCGGTCAACACCACCTTCATCTGTGAGGTCAAGAACAAGCATGGAGCCAACAGTCACCGCATCAACGTGCTGGTCAGCGGTGAGTCTTTCAACGCACCGACAGCCTTCGAGTCTAGCAGCGACCGGTTACATGAACATCCACCGTCTCTTTAGAGGTGTGCTAGGCTGATGTTATTCTTGCAGTAGTCTCCTAACACAACAGCACACACGTGCAGTAGACACCATGCTGATGCACTCATGCATGCACAGAAATTCCATTGTTTCTCTCTGACACGCACATGCTGGGATCAGGGCTGACGCAGGAGCTTCAGGGACGCTGCTCTCTCCATCTTCATGGTGTCTTGTTGTTTGTCTCCTCACTGGTGGAGGGTGTTGATTGACCCTCCCCCCACCGCAGGGCCAAATAGCATCTCAAAGGGGGCAACTTCAGATCGAAAGCACTCTCCTGGAAATGGGGGTTGATGCAGCCACGCCGCGGCCGCTTCACGGATGGACTTTTGAATTTGGAGAATTGGCTCTCATTAGGCGGTTTTGGCCCTGCAGTGGACAGATCGGTGTTGGGATTGTTCGAGGAGCTCCAAATTATTCCAAGTTGGTGTGAGCCAGTTTGCAGAGCTTTCTGTTGCTTCAACTGTTTTATCTTTTCCTGTCTCGGCAGCCACAACAGTTTTCACTAACCTGTTTTTTTTACTCCTGCTTTTCTCTCGTTGAAGGATCCTTTTCACACAGCAACCGACTAATAAATAACTTCTCTGATGAGGAGGAAAAACATGCATTGTGCGCCGTCACATTGCCCTCACACACTCCGTGGTTACCTCGCCGCGGACACATACGTGGAGAACTTTGGCTCACCCACGCCGCCACTGCACAACAAAGGCACATCAGTCGGGTCTTGATTTGCCTGTGTGAAAAGAGATTATAATCATGTGGGATTGCAGTCCTAATCTTTCTGATGGGCTCTTACTCCTGCGCTTTGGGCCTGTAGTGATCGTGCTGCTGTTGCCATGGTGTTTGTTCAGGACTTCTGCACATTTCTCTCACACAAATCCAAACTTCACACACTGACATGCCTAAAAAAAAAAAAAAAAACAAGCAGGTATTAAAACTCCAACATGTTGTGTTTTTAGAAAGTGATCTCTTTTCCTTTTTGAGTAAAAAAAAAAAAAACGGCATTTAGAGAAACCGTGGGAAATCGGAGCCGGCGATTGTTTTTTAGTGCAAACAAAGGGTCTTTGTAGCCGTGTTGTGAGTGTGGGAGGTTCACAAGTGGTTAAGCTGCTACTGTTCCCGCTGGAAGCCAAGTGTAGTCACTGACTCAAAGTACCGAGCAGGGTACGCTTTCCCCATCAAGCACACACATGCACATAACACAGGGCTTAACTCACCAAAATCACATGTAAAACCTCCACACACATGCTTCAAGGACTTAACACGCACTCACCGGTTTTCTCCATCTTTGTAAGTACCTGAGATCAAGGCCAGACGCTGTGATTTATCCTCCTCTGTTGTTTTTAACGTGTCCTTCATGGTTTGCTTGAGTTGTGCTGCATTCAAACAACATCATGGGTGTAAAGTAAGATGGTGGATCTCACAGACGGTGAAGGGCTGGAAGTCACACTGCCGAACAGGAGATGGCCTTTTAGCTCTCACTTCAATCCAAAGTGACTTTACCGCTACTGGGAAAGAGAACTGCCAGAGTAGATGCAAGTGTGATCTTGAGGATGTGGAAGAAGTCTCACTTCTTCAGTAATCTGTGTCACTTTGCTCTAAGAGAAACGTTGGAAAACAATATTTGATCACTTCTAGTTGCAGAGTTAAAACCACATAAATCGGGTCAATTTTTAAGCCTCCAAATTGACCAAAGGAGACAAAGTGTCAGTATTAGAATAATTTGGGTGAAATCAGATAATCAAATAACTGGATACTTTTCAAAGTACAAAGAAAAGAGCTGGTTATAAATATATATTAAGTACTTTTTTATGTAATATATGATTTGATTAGCTGTGAGAAAATACTGATATATTCAGGAATAAAGAAGGTGATTTAAGCTAAAGTTGCAGAGTTCTTGGTATTTCTATGTCATGGATGAACGCACAAAAGACAAAAGAACAAAAATAAAGTTGACATTAAAAGTGAGTCTTGCTTGTAAATGATGTGGCACTTCAAGCTAAAGTGACTTTAAGATTTTCTAATTCTACCTGTGTCATATATATTAGTATTTGGTTATTGTTTCAGCCTTGGATTGTATTTGGGATTGGATCACGGGATACCCTTTAATTTGTTTTATTCAAACAGTCCAGAAATGTTTTATAAAGTGAGTTAAACTGTGAATGCTTGAACTTTTTTGACCTATTTTTAAAAGTATCCGCTTTAATATTACAATGAATCATGACTATCTATCAAAAACATGTGACATGATATATAATCAGGACTTTGGACTTTGTGTGCTGCAGTTATTTTTCAAACCAAGACGTTGTTTTTAGTTTTTATGGTGGAATTAATTCTAATATTTTAATTCTGCTTCCTGTGCAGTGTTTTAAAAAAGCTGTTTCTGCTGTTTTTCTCAGCAGAATTAGTCATTTTTTCCTGGAAATATCCAATATTGACATGAAGCGGAGTTTGCACGCATGTGTCTTTTTGAAAGTCTAGCAGTCTCTTGTCAGACTTCCTGTATGCTTGACCCTTTTTTGGAAGTTGACGTGTTTTATCCGCTGAAGCGCGGCGGAGCGGACTGAACATGAGGCGCAGCAGCTTGAGGTGTTGCTGCTGAAACATTTGTGAAATGCGATGCTGCAGATCTGGAGCGACTCCACACGAGTGGAACTCTGTCCACTGCTGCTCACACAGTGGGCATCATTTAGAGGTGAACAAAAACAGTATTTAGGCAAAAACAAAGAAAAGAGGACTTTTGAACCTGTTTGTACTTTGCTGTAAACCTTAATGGTTAAGGTTTAATTTTCTGGATTTCATTTTTTTTACTATGGTTGTGCCATTTTTAGCTAAACATACCCAATCACAAAGATTTGACTAAAGAAATGCACAGAAATTTTGTTTGAATCTTAATTTTCTTTTTATGCGCTCTTCATCCTCCGAAAAATACCACAGGAACATGTCAAAAACACCATTTTAGAAGGAGTCGTCTTTAAAGACAAAAAAAAAAGGAAAACTATTGATTTCAAAAGCAGTAAAAAGTAATATTCCAAGTTTTTTTTTCTCGTAAATTTACGACTTTAAATCTCGTAAATTCATGAGATTAAAAGTTGTACATTTACGAGTAGCACCTAGTGGTGTATTTAGAACTAAATTTACAACTTTACAACTTTACAACTTTAAATCTTGTAAATTTATGACATTAAAAGTTGTAAATTTACGAATTTTAATGTCTTAAATTTACAACTATTAATCTAGTAAATGTACAACTTTTGATCTCGCCAAGTTACGACTTTTAATCTTATACATTTCCGACTTTTAATTCAGTTAATTTATGACTTTTAATCTCATAAATTTAAGATTTGTAGTCTCATGAATTAAAGACTGTTAATCTCGTCAATTTGACACTTTGAAACTTGTAAATTTGCAACTGTTTATCTCGTCAATTTATGACTTTTAATCTCATACATTTAAGATTTTTAATCTCTTAAATTTACGTCTTTTAATCTCTTAAATTTACGACTGTTAATCTCTTGAATTTACAACTATTAATCTCCTAAATGTACAACTTTTGATCTCGCCAAGTTACGACTTTTAGTCTCATAAATTTAAGACTGTTAATCCCGTAAATTTACGATTTTTTATTCTCTTTAAATTTACTTTAAATCTTGTACATTTTCTACTTTAAATCTCGTAAATTTACGAGTTTAAAGTGAAAGTGAGCCCACAGTCCAGCGAGAGAATCCTGTAAAATCAGCCTCACTGATAATGATTTGATTTTGAGTTGCTAAAAGGCTCAGAATTTCGTCGTTTTTGAAACTGATCTAAAAATAAAGCTTCACATGATTCTCCATGTCTTTCATTTTTAAGAAAAACTGTGATAAACAGACAACTTCATTTTTTTTGTCATTCGTGACTCTTTTCTTGTAAATTTTGGACTTCGAAACACGTACATTTACAAGAAAAATGTCATAAATTTAGCCTATGATTTTCTAAGTTATAAAGATTCGACTTTATTCTCATAAATCTACAAGATTTGAAGTTGTATTTAAAAATAGTTTGTAAATTGGTCCTTTTACTCCATCATAAAAAGCAGGTGAATACCAGAGAGTAAACACCCTCACCCTCCCTCCTCCACGCTCGTCATGGACCTCGCCGCCAAATCCCTGTTTTTGTTTCTCTGGGTTGGCCCAATTTAAAGTGAAGCCTTTCTGGAAAACTCCCAACCCTCCAGATGGCCAGTCTGCCACTGTCAGTGATTCACAACAGTAGGAGAGCACTTGATTCACCTTTGTGAGAATAATTACAGCGTAAATCCCAACCCTCAAATAGAACTTAAGCGCACGTGAAGCGTCGAGGTGCTAAACCCTACAAAGGAACGATGTTGAAGTGCTCGAAAACGTTCAACTCCAAACACAGAGCGTAATCACTCGGACGAGTAATTGCCTCCAGCTCGGATTGTTGAATTAGCTCACTCTAACCGGGATCGCCGGGGCCATCCCCACTTATGGCGTCAGATTTGTTGTGACTGCAGTGAAATTTCTCAAACCGCGCTGAAGATCAAACACATTTTAAAGAGAGAGCGGCTGAGTGCTTCAACTTTTCTGTCTCTGCTCTGATGCTCTCTGGGAGTCGTCCGCCGCACCGTGTGAGGATGGAGCCAATTACTTCAGAACTAAACGCCTTTTGTTGAGAGAAATCGTTACAGTTCAGCTTTTCACCAGGAAATCTGCCCGTTTTTAAAAGGTCAACACAGTTATCTGCTGCTGCTCTGGAGGCTGTCGCCCAATCAAAACCATCAGGGTTCGTTATGCCTTGATGCAGCTAATCTGCGTTTGGTTAAAAATTTGAGATTAGTTGAATGACTTTTAGTTGGCATTTGATTTTTACAGTGCCTGGACTCATGGTGGGGCTTTCGCCAACAACATGTTTGATCTGAGACGTCTCCATGTTTTGATCCAGCTGGTTGTCATGCAAAAGCTTCCCCATTACGACTCCCGCGCTCGCCATTAAGTGTTCTGATTAACGCCGTTTCCAGTCTCCCAGCGTGAGTCTGTAACCGTGAGGCGGAAAAAGCCTTCAGCTCTTAAGAAGTAAGCTGTTTAAACCCCGTCCCCCTGTACTTTCAGTTCTAAAGCCCCCCCCTCTTTCCAGTTTTCCTGCTGAGAACGGTTACCGGCTCCTCTGTGTTCCTTCACACGGCAGATGAAAGTGCTCTGCCGGCCCGTCTGGCATTTCCAGTCATGCTTCCCTTCAGCCTGTACAAGATCCAGAACTTTGAAGCGTTAGATGAGGACAGTGTGCAGGGATGCACGGTGGAAAACAAAGTGCTGGGTGGAAAGAGGAGGAGGTGGAGCCTGAATGAAGAGCTTTGAGAGTCTGTCCTCTCAGCTCCAGGACTCAGTAAGTGATGCATCTGGAGAGTTTAGTGTCGTGCTGAAGAAAGGGAAGAGCTTCCTCTCCGCTCCTGCAACCCCACCCTGAACCCCATCAATCAGCATGAACATGATGCCAGCTTTACGCACTTGCTGGGTTGCCTTGGCGCCAGCTGGATCTGCCCAGGGCGGCGTGCAGAGAGCGAAAGAGCACGTTGGCAAAAAAAAGATTGGAGTGGAGGGGATATGAGGTGGAATGGGCGGCGGAATAAAGAAAGAGAGGCTGAACAGAGAGATGAAGGCGAAAGTTAGGAGGAGGTTAGGGGCGAAAGAGCAAAACTGGACAGAAGGTCCTCGAAAATCGCAGATGACTTCTGGTCTAAGAGTGAGCTGGCAGGAGGCTGTGACCCCACTCTGTCCTCCCACTCTGTGCCCCCCCTTCAAAAAAAAAAAAAAAAAAAAGTAATTTTCATGGGGAGTCCAGCTGGCACTGGGCTTGGGGCCGTTTAAACACACACTGTGCATTCACACCATTCTACACTCTGGAACACACAATCACATCTATATGGACCAGTGGAGCAACATTTCCTGGATAGCCTGCAGCAAGTGAGATAGCTCTGTGCTGCAAAGACACACAGTCACTTTGAAGACACACTCGCACAAACTGAAGCCTGCAGCTCTGTGCATAAGATAATCAGATGATCAAGCCGAGGGGGATGATTTCTGGCTCCAACGCTGCGTGACATCAAGCCTTAACTAACCTTTGTACAGGCTTAGTGAAACACGCACAGATTACAAGCATGGTGATGGAGAAGACAAATTCCTTGTATTACAATCTACAAAATGAAAGATGCATTTAAAATAAATTCATACCGTCATTTAAGACTTCCAAAACTTTACAGACTTACTCCAATGAGGTTTTTGGTGTTTTTCAGATGATCCTTTTCCACCAAAAAGCTTGTTTTGTCTGTTGACCTCTATAAATGGGGCTTTAAACGTGCTGTCTGTTGGTCATCGCCAATTTAAAAAAAAAAGTAAAATAAACTTTTTTAATTCTTGAAAATACAGTTAAAAACCACCTGTGTGCTGCCCCCTACAGGTTGAAACAATATATTACAGTTGAGTTTCGTGATTGGTTAAGCCATGCAAGTCCCTCGTCATGATCTGCAGCTCCAGTAATGATAAGTCCTGTTCTCCAGCCCCACCCCTCTGACTGGATTTTCTAATTTCGGCTGTGGGCGGAGTCAGCCTCCAATTTCTCTGTTTGGTTAATATTTATGTTAAGCATAAAGATCTGAAGGTTATGAACTTACATCATCACAGGTACACTCTGCACTGACTCAAATAGGTAGCTATGAACACGTCCTCCCGTTTTCCAACATGGATGAACTAGGACCTCTAAGGTGTCCATCGATTTGCCTGAACAAATTGCCATCAATACAGGGGGGATTTACAACAGCAATATTGTTGGCAATTTTTGTTGCATTGCTAGTTATAGCTTGGGGTTGTGAGGAGCTGTAAGCTAGGAGGAGAGCATGTAAACAGATGGGTGACGGGAAATGGGGGCGGCCTTACTCTGCCTCCCATCATTCTGGCTCATAACTCAGAAGTGAATTTTTTATTAATTTATTTTTTAATTTTATTTTTCATTTTTGGTTTTCACAAGTGAGTTTCTAATAAACTATGTCCCAGAAAAAAATATTTTTTTAGGCTAAAACTCCATAATCATAATTAAAAGACCACTGGGAACGCTTTGAAAATTAATCAAAAATGTTAATAGTGGGACTTTTAGAGGATATCTCCTTTCATAATATTGCTCTTCATAAAGCTGCTCCTTTCATAAAGATGTTGAGTGTCTTTGGGGGGGCTGAACCTGTCCCAGCTGTCACTACATTTCCCGGGAAGGTCAGCAGTTCATCCGAGGGCCAAACTGAGAAAATCAACTCTGCATGATTATTCATAGCTGCTGCTGCTGCTGCTTCCAGCCAAGATTCAAACAAGCAACCTTTGTGCCGTGAGCCAAAGCGATGCTAACATCCAGCAGAGCAAAAAACAAAAGTCCAAACCACAAAGCACTTTTGTGATGTCAGAAACACACGAGGACCTCATGTGGGGCGCATGTTTCCACAGAGGTGTAAACTAGTCTGAACTGAGTCTCTCTCATGCACACGCAGACGTGCACATCTGCAGAACTTCCTCCGGTTCTGTGGTAACGAGCTGTAAATTGCTGCGCGACAAAATTCTCATTTAATCTTCATGTTTTGATGAGCTGATTCCCTCTCCTCCGCTCTGGGTCGGCAGCCATAAAACGGTAGCATCTGGTGGAACAACACGCCGTCCTGCTGAACATCACAGTGATGAACTCTAGCATGTGTACGCTTAAATTAAATTCTGGTTTATGCTTTGGGTTATTTATGCTGTAAGCAAACTTCTATTGCAGACTAGCAAGATAAATGTGTTTAAAAAAAATCCACTTTGTTTGCTTTGCTTTGTCTCCGGGGAGATTTTCCCAACAGATCTTTTAATACCATGTTATTTATTTATTCACATTTTTAAAATTTAGAAAGACATGCTGTTTCATTGTTGTAACCGCATCATTATTGTTCGTTTCCGGGCTGTCTTGACTTATATTTTGCAGATTCACTAGTTTAAGTGGAGTTTGTTCTCTAGAAAACAACAAAAACAAGCGGCGCCGTCGGGGGAATCCAGCAGGATGTCCGCGTGCGCTCATCAGCCATCAATGTCTCCAGGAAACGTCAGGTTAATTGTTTTTGCAGATCTGGTTTAAGAAAAGGAGAAAAACTCAGATGGAAAAGTTGACGTACCATTTTCAGTAAACAGCATTTTAAAACAACAAAACAAAGTTTCCCAATTAAAGAGGCAGCAAAACAAAAACTACTCAAAATGCAATCGAAAAGTGAAGCGACGGTCAAACAGATCTGAAAATTGACATATTATTCTGGACAGACAGCAAAATGAGATTTGCTTTTTTTTTTTCTTTTATTCATTTTGTGTTATTTACATCGGTTTTCAACAAAAGTGATGAAAAGGGTCATCAGCTGTCCCATTCAGGAGGGCTGTAGCCACGTCCTGAGGGAGACTGGAGACGATGAGTCTGAGTGAAGGCAGTGTCATTCTGTGCATGTTCCAGGTAAGAAAATTGGTCATACCTGGATATACATGGGAAAAGTTGTGGTCTTTAAATGTGAAGTGTTCACAGATGGATCAGGAATGAACATTAAAACTACAGAAGACGTACAAATAAACATTCACACTTTGACAGTCAGAGCACTGGGCAGAATCACATTGCGTCAGCACCATGGACAGCCCCCCTTTGTGATGCTTTGTTTTAATATGTGACAATAAATGGGACCATCTTTCCATCCCCCATATAATAAGCGAGTCATGCATGAACCGCGCATGATTATTGCGCTGTTTATATGCAATTTATCAGTGATTCCTGTGAATGTTGGTCCTTCGTAATGCATGCAGGATATGCGTAATTTTTCTTCCGTTCCTCATTTGTCGATGTGCACTGATGTCCGTCAAGATTCACGGCTAACGTCTCTTTACGCAAATTTCGTTTTAACCTAAATTTATGCATAGTTCCTACGTAGTTCATATGCAACTCATTGGCCAATCTTAAGCAATTGTGCGTGACTTATGTGAGAACCATACATGGTTCCTCAATCTCGGTGGGAGGCAGTGTGTGGTCCCGCACAGAAAGTGAGTCTGAATGTTCACCGGGTCCTTCTCACAGATCTCTCCAGCTCTGGGTTCCACCAGGGCGCCCCTCTCTTTAATTAAAACAAAGCCTCACGAGGGTCTGTGGCGGTTGCTGCCCAGTGCTCTGATCATCAAAGTGAAGAAATTCAATGACTTGGGGGTTTATCTGATCTTTGTGTAGCATATTCATTCTTCTTCATCAGCGCACATCAATGAATGAGGGACGCGTAAAATACTTATGAATTATGTCTATCACGCATGTATCCCGAAAGACCAAAGTTGCATACCTGGAACGTGCGCAAAATGTACGTAGTGGCAGCGTGACATGACCTTGAGCCATGTTTTCCACTTACACTGTTGACCTCCACTGAGGATGCTGTTGGGAGGTTAAAAGAAGTCTTCTACCTGCTGAAAGAAGAGGCGGAAGACACGTCAGTCACTAAGGTGCTCAGAAATCTATTTAGTGGATGGTAATGTCTCTAGATGTTGGGGACCGGAAAACTGGGGTGATGGTCCTTTATTTCAAGAATGGAGATAGGAGGATGGGCTCCAACTATTGGATGAGAGCTTGCTCATCCCTTCAGGGGCCTCCTCATTTCCTCCCGTGGGAGGTGTTCTAATCACTGAGAGGAGACCCTGGGAAACACCCAAAATGCACTGGAGGGGACTGTCTGTTGGCTGGGCTGGGAGTGCCTTGGAGTATCCCCGCAGAACTGTGTAGAGGATGCTGCCCTTGACTAGAATTCTTTTAGTTTCATGTTTATAAAGGTTGGGAGGGTGTCTGCCTCAACAGAGAAGGCTTAAGAAATCCCACTGGGGTTCTCCTAATTTGTTGCAGCCTTTTTGTGTGATCTTTGCTGGAAAAAAAAAGTGCAGTTTTCTCAAAATGATATAAAAATATGTTTTGTGTTGTGAAACACTGGTTGCCTTGTTAGTTCATAATCTCATGCTAGTTCTGGTTCCTTAAATCCAAACCTCTTCAGAGAGAGAAAAAAATAACATCTATTAGAGGACCCTCACCTAAAACATATGTATAAAATTAGAACTTCAATCACTTTTTTTCTAACAATATATACAAACGCAGCTCCAGCGTGTTGGTTATCCACCGTTGACCCGGCGGTGTGACGGCTGGAGCCTTGGCCACGCAGGGGGGGCATCTGTCATGAAGATAAGAGCCCTCCAAATGGGCTTCTGGGTTGCAGCTTATCTCAGACTGAAGCACATGCAGACAAATTAGACTGGAGCGTGTCGTCTTCTGAATGAAGAGAGTAGAGGATTTTCACATGTTGTATCACCAAATGCACAACAGCAGTAGCATAGTTGCGGTCTAGTAACAGTGAGGGTTGATTAGCGTGTCTTTTTTCCCATAGATGTTGTTTACATTCAAAGTTGTTTATTTTCTATATTACATCGCAGAAATCATCAGTTAAGCTAAGTGTTCATTCATCTATAATTGATTGCAGTCTTTTGCTTTATTAACAAAGGCTTAAAGCTCTTGTTGATCTCTTCTGAGCACTGAAGAGGATGCTGCTTGAGAGCAATGTTGCTTCTATTAGAAACCCATTGAATCAGTCTGTGGTCCCATCGGCCGCGCCACGAGGAGTTCCAGGATCTCACTGAAAGTGGTGCTCCTCTTCGTGGCATCCTCCTCATTTCTGCTTTTTTTTGTGAGAAGAGGGAAAGTTCCTTTACTTCACACAGGAAGTTTCTCCGCCTCAGGGGTCGTCAGATCCAATCAGAACATGGTTTGGAAATCATGTGATGAAGCTTCAGCTTTACTCCAATTACCAGGGATCTAAGTTCTCCCATTGGGGCTACTATGTTTTTTAGCATTTGGTTGTCCCGGTTTATATCCAAGATTTAACAGGAATCCAATAAAAGTGAAACACCCGAAGTATAAAGATGGATAATTTAATACTGGATTCATTTTCTTGATACATGCTGTAAGTTTAGCGGCTCTAATAATATCTCAAAAGTAGATGATTTGCTCTGCGTGGCTCTGCTCTTCTTTATACGAAATAACATGAAATCATCGACATAGAACACAAACCTGTCATTTTATACGCTGCTTTTTTTCACCCCATTCAAACTCTACTTTCACTTAAAAAGTGTTTGTAAAAATAGTCATTGATCACAGATTTATTTCTCCTTTCAGACTTTTCACTATGTGGTTTTGAATATAATATCTAATTTAGCTTGAAATATTGTGTTAACCTCCATTCATAACTTATCACAATGTAACACAATGTCAGGAATGGAATTCTTTCTTTAGAAGTGTAGAAGGCTTGATTGGAAATTTTAAATGATTCGTGACCAGCTTCATCTTTGTGTTCCTCAATGACGGCATTTCACTCATATATGCTGTTCAGCATCACATCAAAGGAACTAGTTTAAATATATTTTCTCTTTTTAACTTTAAACCATCTTATTGATCTGAACCAAAGAGGCAACTAGAGGTTTTTGTTGTTTTTTTTTTAGAAGCTCGATGTTCATTTATTCAGTGTAGTTATGGTTGCACATTTCCAGCTAAAAGGCTGATAAAAAAGCTTAACATACTTGTGGTTTTAGTGTTTAAGATTTCAACCACTAATCTGTTTTTTGTCAATCTTTCCATCGTTCGAGTTTGTGTGAAATCAACTGCAGCGATCATTATTTTGAAATGTAATTTTATTTCTTTTTTTACAGTGTTTTAAAAAAATCAAATTTTCATATTTGCGCTCATAAAAGAATAGCCTCAAATCTAGCCTCAAATCTAGATTTAGAATCACAGCCTTCAAAAATAACATTAAATTCACAAAAAACAAATTTTTGGAAAGTGTTTGAAGGTCATAATCTGATCCTGAGAGTCAGGATTTCACTTGTATTTGATTTGAATAAATTTTATTTAATTTGAATAAAATGAAAGGAGAATTTTGGGTAACTAGAGGAAGGTAGAAGCGAGACCCCTCCATTTAGTTGAAAGTCGTACACATATTTAAAAACAAATAGTAGACTTTTTAAAGGTGAAAAAAGAAAAACTTCAGAAGGAAAAAAGGCCTGTTAAGGTCAAGTTTTCGCATCGCTTCTGTTGGAAAAACCAAAACCTGGTGGACATATGGAGAGTTTTCCTGTTACTCTTATTAGAAATGCAACAAAACTTGTTTTCCACGACAAACTGTGGGTAATCATACATGAGCATAGACAGTGTTTACCGTTCTTCCACTCTTTCAAACTCAAGATGGAGTTTGAGTTTTAACCGATGCGACCGACATCCAATTCTGAAGTTCAGAGACAAAAACGCGTCCAAAACTTTCCACATATCAGCACTGGATACTGCAAAAAAAAGGTCCTCCACTAGAAATACGTAAAAAAAAGTCTTTAAAAAACGAAAAAAAAAGTCTGCCCATGTGGTAAGAAAAATGGTCTTACCGAGAATTAAAGAAATAAAATCTTGTGACTAAAACATATTTTCTTAATTAATATTTTGCTATTGAAAAACTTTTTTAATAAGATTAATTTACTTGCAAGACAAAAAATAAAAGAATCTTTTTCAAGGTGTTTATTTTGATTAAGTCACTATGATTTATTTATTAGTGAAGGCATGTCGCTCTTTTTCCTCCTCCACCCTTTGCATCCTTCAGAACTGCAGCAGCTTGTGACAGGAAGTCCGAAGGTTCCATGTTTCTTTATTCATTCAATGAGCTTCAGCCTCAAACATCTACTATTACTAGTGAATGAAATGTAATGCAGCAAAACTGCACACGCTCATCCCCAAACTTTCTCTCCAAAATCTGTGGAAAAAAACCACAATAGGAAAGAAAAACATTATAGATCCTCTCAAAATCCTAGGTTACTATGGAAACGTTCTGGTCCTGCAAGCTCCGTGGAAGATTGACAGACCATCTGCCACCATAAACGGCTCAGCAGTCGAGGAAAGATTCAGCAAAATTCGGGTGGTCTGGTGATTTTTGGACTGAAGAAAACACGCTTGTTAATATTTTATTGTATTTTCCTGCTGCAGTATCTTCTAAATGATACATACCGGACTTCCAGCACCAGAGGAAGCATCCAAGAAATCCAACATTTGTTTTCTGCTTTTAACTGGTCGCAAAATCCGCAGTTATTAAAGAATTTTGACTGTAGCTACTTTTTCATTTAGTTTGGCCTCCAAACTGCCACATAAGGTATCGTCAGAGGAATAGATTTAGTGTTTTTACTTTAAAATGGTTTAAGAGCTTGCATGAAGTATCAAGCTTACTGTACCCAACTTAACTAGGCTGGTCTGTTCTTCCTTTTCCTTTTTCAGTGGTTTTCTGAATCTGACTCCCCCTGCAGTTAGCATCATTAGATGTAATAGTTCACTGCTGCTGTACATCTACAAACACCTTTATATAATCAAGCCACTCGTACATCTGCGAATATGCTTCCCTTCTGAACCCACATGCTGTGTTTTACATCCACAGCCCCGTGCCGATCCTGCTTTTGCACGCAGATCTGCTTTGCTGCGCTCACATTTGGCATTGGACTCATGCACAGGCTCATTCTTCACCGGAGCTGCAGGGTCAGTGGTTCGTTGTGTTCCGCGTAGCTGAGGCTTGGCGAGGGAGCGCCTCATGATTACCTCTGTGCTTCTGCTACTACTTTCCATTTCGGTGTCAGAGACCCTGAGCCAAACTTTGCCTCTTTCTTCTTCGCCTTTCTTTTTAACAGCAATTTGCTTTTCCACACACACACAGTAAACACGGCAGCATTCACGAGTTAGCTGACACATCCAGCTACAGAAGGTCTTTAACTCCACAGACTTAGTCACATTTCTCATTTCTCCCACTATGAGAGTTCCCGTCTGCTGTGACGCCTCCATGCTGCTCTTATTAGCATGTGTCTGCTAATGGAGAAGCTCAGGATGCTAATCCCGCAGACCGGCACGCTGCCTTTTAATTAGCCAGCAGTACATGTTCAGGGTCAGACTGCTATCGCAATCTAAAGCTAATCCACTGTGAACTGATCAATGCAGAGGAATGGACAGCGGGTGGGGAGGTTAACCGGGAGGAGCACTGAAGGGTGTCGGGTTAGATGTTTGAGGGAGGCTTTAGATGGCAACGGATTTGTTTCTTCAAGTGTTATGAGTTATATTTATAACTGACAGCTGTTTCAACTCCGGGATGCAGGAGTGGTCATCAAGCAGAACTTTGTAAATGGGACTGGAAATGATGTCTTCCGGTGCAATTCTCCACCTACAGCAGGAGAGATGCATCATTTTGCATGAAAGCACAACAAGCAGTCGGAGAGACGGATGCATGCCTTGACTAGAGGAAACGCCCATTAAACATCTGGGATTTCTGGGAAAACTATGAACAAATGGTGCCACTAAAAGCCAATCAGATGACATGTTGTCATGTTTGATTGTTTTTTAGTAAACTGGAAATTGATTTCATATGTAAAAGACGTTATAGGTTTTTTAAAAAAAAATTAACACCAAATACTGCAAATGATTCTAAAGAAATTAACTTGTAATGATTTCTGGCTTCCAATTTCCAACTTTCTCCATATTCTGGAAAGTCTTTTCCTCTAAAGTTTGACATCTAAATGGTTTAAAATATTATAAATTCCTCCACATCGCATGTTCAAGTGGACACTTCCAACATAAACACACATTTCTGACTTCTGGATTCAAGCTCTCACCATCACACACCGCCTAGCAATTTTCAGCAGGTGTTTTTACGCTGTGCGTACAAAACATGCCGCTATTGACCGTGCAAGTTAAACCAGGTCAAACTTTGGCCAATCAGAGACTCAGATGGCGTCCCCCTTTAATTCAGAGAACTGTTCAAAACTTTGATCATGAAGAATAAATTAATAATCTTGGTTTGTGCCTGGCCAGAAAAATGACACAAATTGTTGCATATATCTGAACAGAACTGCCAAAAAAATCCTGGAGGAATTTGGACGATTTGCTTTGACATTTCTCACCAAGCTTCTTCCACTTGTGGGTGGCGGACATGTGCTAGAAAAGAGTACAAAAATAAAGAAAAGTTCAAGTCCTGTTAACTGCGGTGAGCTACAGACACATCTGCCCCCAGGAACCATTTAGTGGTTTAACCCCCCCAGTCCAACACCGTGATGCTGAGTGTTCAGCAGGGAGGCACTGTGTCCCATTTTTAGAGTCTTTGGTTTGACCTTCCAGTCTCAGGACAGACAGTCTACCACAAGGCCACTAAGCTGGTAGAAGAAGCCCTTCCCTGCTGGTCCAGTGTGAACACCATAGACTAAATCCTGTTCCTGAACACGTCTAAAAGCTTGAGCCTCAAGTTTAAAGCATATAAAAGGCTGTGAAGGAGAACAGCACTCAACATGTAATTAGTTAGGGGTGTGGGAAAAGATCGATTTGGTGATATATCACGATACTTGTATCGATTTAAATGCTGACATGGCGGTATTTAATTAATATATTATGGGCGTCCTTCAGCATCTTACTTTTGTTTTCCACTGTTTTTTTCTTATGTTGATAAATATTTTATTCTGGAAATCACACTTACCTTTATAACAAATATTTCTTAATTTACCAAAAGAAAAAAACACCTTGAATTTGCTTTGATGATACCAAGTTGTATATGAGATACAGTTGCAGTGCATAACGTATTGATCATACGATAACATGAATTTTACCATTTTATTACAATGTATTAACATTCAGGTAGTTTTATGAAGTCATACTTAAAAAAAAGAGTTGAAAATTGTCCACATACAGTCTTGGGATATATATTGACACATATTGCATTGTGAGTTAAAATTAATTTTACCATTTTGCTACAATACATCAATATTCAGGTTGAGTTTTTTTATGTCGTACTCTTAAAAAATGATAAAAATTGTTCAGGTACAGTCTTGGGACATATCATGATACATATCATATCGTGATATGTATCGCATCGCTAGATTCCTTCCAATACACACAATTAGTGGTCAGTGGTTAGCTAGCGGTGTATTTAGTGGTCTGTGTTGTGCTGAATGCTCCACAGTCTTAAACTGTTTAAATAAAATGAATTCTCGCCGTGGACAATAAATCTGCTCCAAAACTGACAGTTTGATGATAACATGTTAATCAAGAGCACAGCTGTGTTTGAGCACAATTTTGGTCTTGAGTAAAAAATAGTCATAAAACTGATAACAATTAACCTCCAAGAGAAGCTTGGAGTCACAATGTTTGTGTGTTTTAGGTTTTAAACCAGCCTCAAGGAGGAACTGAAACTGTTGCACCTTGATTACATCAAAAAGATCCAGTCCTGACGAAACTGATGGATGTTCAGCTGATTGCGTAGGTGTTCATGTCTGCGTGATCCCTACATGTCCGTGAACTGAACAGCCATTTTTGGGTTAGCTGTGTGACTGCAAGTTCACTCTAAATAAGAAAAAGTTGCCTTACAGAACTTTTCTTGATCTATTTGTTGTGAAACGGCTTTAAATTAGTTCCAGAGAGTCTGAGCCGAGGTGGATGATGCCACTGCTGTCTTGATGTCAGTAATTGCTTTCATACTCCTGCTCATCAGGAGGTGGGGGGGGGCAATCAGGGCTAAAAGAGCCGTGCCCTTAATCTTGCCCACATGTCCCAATTTTCCCTTTTTTCTCCAGTTGAATCCTTTCATTTTCTCCCTTTCTTCCCCCTCTCCTCTCATCTTTCTTACTGCAGAAAAAAGTGTCCATCTCAAATGAGTAAAGCTCCCGAGCCAGCATTTGTTTCTTTCCTTTTTTTTCCCTCTCTCTTGGGCCCCTTTAACCGAAACACCCCTCTCCTCACCACCTCCCCATCTTATCCGCGGTTCAGATTTGCTTAGAAATGAGTCACCCGACCACAAATCGCCCCATTTAAGAGGGAAGGGAGCAGCGGAGAAGAGAGGGGGAAGACTTAGTGATGGAGATGAATTGAGCGAGAGGGGGATGCAGAGACGGAGGGAGGGAAGGGCTGATGGCAGTTTCTCACTCAGCTGCTTTTGTTGATCAGTATCAACAGCCGGGCTCTGGATCCAATCAGCTCCCTGCGCTCAGCCGCGCAGAAGAAGACTGGAAATATATTTGGCAGAGCGTGCACACACAGACGCACGCCTGACAACCAAGCAGGACTCGTGCAGCAGCGGGGAGGCAAATTCAATACATAATGCAGCACAGACCGAGTGTCGAAGCTCCGGATTAGGACATATGAATGCGCCCGTGCACATATGTGTGTGCACAAGTTTCCATACATCCCGGTCAAAGCCTGCATTGAATTAATGAAGCTGAAGACATGTAGGTGTGAGACATTGCACTAATTATGCAAGTACTGCCGTGGCCTCTCCATCAATAATGTTCATTAAACTACTGAACCCACTCCAGTCAGCAGCTTTGTGTGTGTGCATGTGCGCCTGTGTGTGGAGGCTGACTGGTGAGCAGTGAGTAAGCTCCACCGTCGGGTGATGGATCACCACAGATTTGCATTAAACGCTGTTTTATTTGGACACGGCTGGCTGCAAAAAGCTATTTTTTATCATCCCTGCCCATTCCGAGCCTCAGAAGATAAGAAATCTGGAACATCATCTCGATGGCAGCTCCGCAGTCAGTCAAATAATACACTTTTCACATGTCAGAACTGTTGCAACGGAGCAGGAAATGTTAGGCAGTATTTACATAAAAAGGATGTTGGCTTTTGGTTTCATAAACTTCACGTGAACTTTGAAGCCTGCAGTTTATTTATTTCTTTATACAACCTGTTTTAATGAGCGTAAAAGGCAAATGAAAGGCATGCAAATGTGCTTCCCAACCAGATGTTCAGCTGTTGCTTCACATCCTCAGAGGACAAAAAATAAAAAACTTTAATAAAAATGAGAACTCCTTTCCAAGTTTGTCAGCCGTCCAAAACTCCTCAGGAAACAAGCCAGGTGTCAGATCTATTTTTCTCCTTTTTTTAAATACATGAACTCTATAGGAGTTATGTTAAGTCTAGATGGTCTAAAAACAAGCAGAATTTGAATCGATATGCTCGTCTGTACAGGACGGCCTCTTTAATTGTAGAACCAGTGGGAGGCTGGAGCTCAGTTTATGCAGTTTGATCAACTCAGACGTTTCACCTACGATCATATTTAAAGTCTAACTGCAGGTTTTTGAGCTTCAAAGAAATGCAGTTATTCTCACCTCTTTCAGTTCATAGAACTTATATAACAGGGAGCGTGCATTTCCAATGATCTTCCCCTCCTGGAGGCCATCATGAGACCATGAATAATCACATACATGATGCTACAGTAGCAGAGAACATATTTTCATAAACTTCTGGAATGAGGCTTTCAAATAAAGTATCACCTTATAAAATGTTGTTAGCAGTTTTCTTGACTTTTTCTCCTTCCATGTCAGGTTTTTTACTTCATTTTTGAAGGTTTTAATTTAGTTTTGACACAAATCTGCTTTTGTTTAAGGCTTCGCTTAAATATCATATATAGCAGCAGCTTCTATGCTTTGAAATGCAATACTCATGAGGCAGGTATATCTATTTAATTTAGCAACGTTTAAAGTTTTATCTTTCTCTAGCATTCATTTTTGCTTGTTTACTCTCCACCTCTTAATTCTGCTTAGAGATTTCAATAAAAGAAAATGCCTGTTTGTTCATCCTATGATCTTGTCTGGTGAATTTTTCTTTAATTAGTTGTTGGTCTAATGTTTGTGCACATTTTTTCTTGATGTTTCAAGTATTGCTGGCATTTATTGAGCAAGTTAATTGAGCTCAAACGTTGTAAGCTAGTGTCTTTTATAAAGGCTAATTTAAACAGTTTGCTCTTTATTAAACTTAGTGGCGCTATTTGTCTTTTTGTCTAAACAATGACCCAACCAAACAGGAAAAAATGCCTTTTGAAAACGATATAGCCGAAAATGGCAATGAGAAAGTGGCCAGGATTTTTTTCTGTCGTTGTTTAAGGTCTTGGTTATGGCTACTATTAACCACAAAATAAAGAGACTTAAAACTGACTCATAGTCTTGTGTCTCAGTAAGGGAAAGGGAGCGAGAAACGCCAGTATGTTCTTCATTATCATGTTGTAACGAGAAAACGAATTTAGTTTTCTTGTGATAATGAGATAGTGGATCCCATTATCATGAGAAACAGTTTGTTTTCTCGTGATAATGGGAGCCACTATCTCATTATCACAAGAAAACAGATTTTGTTTTCTTGTGATAACGTGATTGTGGAACCCGTAATCACAAGATCTCGCGATATCGAGATCTACTGTCTCATTATCACGAGAAAACTAATTTTGTTTTCTTGTGATAATGAGACTGTAGAGAAATATCACGTTGTCATGAAAAAACAACATTCGTTGTCTCATGATAACAAGATAGTAGATCTCGATATCGCGAGATCTTGTAATTACGGGATTACGAGATTCACTGCTACCTTATCATGAAAAAATAAAACTCATATTCTCATGATAATGAGATAGTGGAACTCATCACGAGAACACTGTAGAAAAAAAAGGTATGGCATGCTGTTTTCAGCTTCCATAGCAAGAAAAAAGAATATTTCTTAGGTTTCTCCTTGCTTTAGTTGTTTGAGTTGAAACACTGGAGCTTTTGTGCTGCAATCATTTCTGAATTTGCTCAGGTCTGGGAACTCCATGCCAAACTCAACTTTTGGTTCCATAAGCTTCACTGGGTTTCCTTCCAGCGTGTTTTTATGACTGCATCTTTACTGCCGTACAGCTAAAGTGGTTGAGCATAACTGGTGGCTGGAGCTTACTTCCTCACAGGCCACACATTCCTGCGGTGTCTTTGTCACAGTGGGGTATGTTGGTAAAAGTCTGTGTGTGTGCTGAAACAGGGTGTAGATATGCAGCCTATAGCCAGAGGAATGGCTGTTCTGTGGGGTGAACTGATGAATACAAAACTCTGTTTGGGGCATGAAGCTTTATTTGCATGCCACTCCAGACTGAGGGGTTATTAAGGCAAATTGAGGGAGTAGTAATTGAGCTGTGTGTTGCTATTTGTGTGCAAATAGGTGTAGGTGTGCAAAAGCTGGGTGCCAAAAGAGCTGGGAGTTTGAAAGAAAAGAGGTGCCTGTGGAACCTCCTGGTGTTTATGTCTGTATGAAGATTTGCATTCAGCTTTTTGCATGAGCCATATTCTCATGGCCCTGTTTAATTTAATTTCTTTTGCTTTCAAAAGATATAAACATACATTGGTCTTTACTGGCATCCATATTTCACGTCATCTACCTATCAGTACCTTCATCCAAACCTAGGAAACTCGCCCCCCTCACTGCAACGCCCCAGCTCCTCTCCTGTTTGTTCTGTTTGGTTCCTGTTTTGGTTCCTCGTTTTGTGTCAGAAAGCATCCATTCAAAAGCCGGCGTCTCTGAGGACGGAGCACGGTGAGGCCCAATGGGGCAAGAAAAAGGATGGTTTTGACTTTTCCCTCTTGCCCCTTCAACACCACCATTGTTGGTTTTCTCCATGTTGGTTCTACTCCTATAATTGTTTTTTTTTTTTTGTTTTTCTTCCTTTTTTCAAAACTGACTAAAGCAGCGCCTGGAATCCCTGATGAAGAGACAGAATGGATGACAATTTAGGCAGGAAATTTCCTCTCTGGCTGCGACATCCGGGGTTTGCACGAGGAAATGATTGAGATCGTCATGGAAACACTGGTGGTCGTGTGTGTGTGTATGAAGCAGTGTGCCGTGAGTGAAGATCAGGGATAATCAGGGGGTAATTTAATAGACTCAATATGTGTGTCTGCATGTGTTCGTCTGTGTCATCAAGGGTGATTAAGCAGAGTGTGTGATTTACAATTACTGAGGTGTGATTCGCATGCACACTCAGACTTTGTGTGTTTTGGGGCTTTGTGTTGGCTCATTGATGAGTCTGTGCAGAAAGCTGACAGAAGTTGTCGTCTAAGTTGCTGAAGATGCTTTTCTTTCTGTGATGGTGGATCTTGTTACATAAGTGCAGCTTTTGTTTCTCACATTTCAAACACAGTTGACACTTTTTAAAGTTGACTTGGAGCATTTTTTCTACTTGAAACTTTGAAATTGAGATAAAATGTCTTTGTGCAGATACGTGTATTGGTAGAAACCCTCTATGGTGATGGTATTTTATAATTTACCCAAAACAATATACCATATTTTTTGTACTTCAGGGCAATAAATGGTCTACATTTTAACTTGTGTCATATATAAGGTGCATTAAGCAAGACAAAAGAGTCTAGGATTAGTTTGTCAGTCAGTCACAGTCTTAGTACACAGTAATCTAGAACTTGTTTGTCATACACTACATGTTGGCCACCTTCGGAGTGTTAGTCGCATTAGCACATTCATAACACCTGTAACT
>NC_050522.1:13083726-13109601 GCF_002922805.2 Oryzias melastigma
AAAAAAAAAAAAAAAAACCCAGACTGAATCACCAAAATACAATATTAGTGGGACTACATTAACGTCCAACTTCCCAAAGAAAAAGCCCCTAAACAAACAGTCTAACACTGCTACATGTTAGCCACATTAGCATATTAGCAATACTTGTAAATCTCTCATTTTTTTTCCAACATGTTAAAAAAAAGACTTATACAGTTAAAAAATGTTGTGATTACACTAAGTCATTAACTTATTAGTAACACGTTAAATAAATAAATAAATAACAGTCCTGCACTGCTACACGTTAGCCACGTTAGCATATTAATAATACCAGTGTATATCTCAGTTGCTTGTGGTGACTTGTAAAAAAAGCAGACTTATACCACTAAGATAAACGTTTTTGTGACTACTCTAACTCCTTAACCTGTTAGTAACGCATTAAAAAAGAGAAAACAAACCAGTACATATTAGCCAAGTTAGCGAATTAACAAAACCTGTAACTCCCCAAATTCTTCTCAACATGCATGAAAACAGACTAAAACTATTAAAACAAATGTTTCTGTGACTACTCTAACTTCCAATCTTGCTAGTAACAAGTGACCAATATTAGTGTGACTTGCTAACTCCCAACCTCATTAGTAACATGTAAAAAAAAAAAAAAAAAAAACGTCCAACACTGCTACACATTAGCTACATCACCATATTAGCAATACTTGTGAATCTCAGACTTATTTACAACATAGAAAAAAACAGACATACTGCTGTAGCAAACGTTTCTGTGATTACACTAACTCATCATCTTGTTAGTAACATGTAAAAAAAAAAAAATAGTCCAGCATATTAGCCACGCTAGCATACTGACAATACCTATAACCCCACATTTGGAAACATGCATGAAAACAGACTGAAACAAATGTTACTGTGACTGCACTAACTCCTGATCTTGCTAGTAACATGTCATAAATGGTTGTACATGTTTGCCGTTCTAGGGCATTCATAACAACACCAAACCAAACAGTTAAACGATCTGAATTAATCCATTTATAAGGTAATTATAGTGTGCAAAAAACACTAAAAAATGCTTCAAAAAACAAAAGTCAAATACAAAATAATGAAATTTAATGCATTACATTTGTGGATGAGCAAAACATTGACCAGCAAAAAGTTTCTTGATCCACTTAAGGCTCCAAGGTGACAGTATATACACTGCTGTGCAAAAATTGGACTCTTTACACTGAAAATGACCATGCATCAGTTATGCATGTGAAAGCATTTGTCTTGTCAAAACATAAAGACTAAAGGCATTTGACGCAGCGGAGTTACACTGCAGGAAAACGTTGCTTTAACATCCAGCAGTTCCACTTCTCAGGTTACCGCGGTGATAAAGACACACGCTGCAGGATTTGTTGGTACACACTGACACTGTGAACGTGGGTGGGAGGATTACTGTGGTTCAAACTGCAGCAGACTTCACTGCTGACCAAACAAAAGTGAGGCTGTGTCGAGGTGTTGTTGCTTGACAGAAAATAATTGAAGGGGGTTGAAGCGGCTGGTGAAAGTTAAGTGTTTGTCTGAGAATCCTGAAAGAACTGCTTCCTGTTGAAGCACCACAGTCCAAAGTCAGACATAATTTTCATTTATTTGCAGATGATAAACAGTGTTACATTATGGATACGACTTCAAGAGCAAAATCATGTCTGACTTTGTTGTCATAGGAATGTATCCATTCCCAGCTAGACTTTTTTTGAAAAAGATCTGTTTAAATATAAATGTAAGAAGCAATATTATTTGAGCATTATTTTTAATACATGTAATAAATTATGTTTTTAAAATAACTGAAAAACTGCTGTGTAAAGTCTGACTTTGAGGTATTTTCTTTTAAATTTGCGACATTGTGGCTCCTTAAAATATTAAAATATATTTTAAAAAAAGTAACGTTATGAAGTTTTCTTTTTAATTATAACAGACTTCTAACCATAACTTTTACATCATGGTTGTGTTGCAGGATGTATCAAATAGTCAGCTTTTTGTAATAAGGATTTCAATGTAAAAACAAACAAGATTAAAGTAAAGTACTAATAACTGATTTAATTGTTATTTCATGGTACAAGTGGTAATATGCCCTTTATGGTGTCCATAATCCTAAAATGAATTGGGAGGGGGTGCAGTTATTGTATAACTTTAGGGTCAATTAAGGGTGATATTATTAATAAATATGTAGTAACTAATAAAAATACTTTGTTATATGTACATATATTGTTAGTGTATATATAAATGCACAAAATTGTTATTTTGCGCTTCTTTTCAACAAATTGATTTTGTTTTATGTTCAATTACTCTGTAGATATATTTATATATTTAATTTGGGATGAATAAGAAAGAAGCCACATATAATCTTATGCTGTCCAGAGCTGCATTGGGGTAATCCTGTTTGGCACGAGGCGTCTTTTATTTTGAAAGGAAGTCGTATGAGCTTCTGTCAAACATAAAAAATGATTTCAAATTTTGAGAAAATGCTAGTTTCTTTTTATATTTCTGTTTTTATTCATGCCACTAAAGAAGGATAATTAATTTTTCTTATTTAAAAATACATTATAATGAATCCACAGCTGTATCAAAATAAGACTTTGTGGCTCCTACCAAGTTTTGATCAGTATAAAACAAGTCCAAATGATTCTTTTACTGTTAAAGGTTGCAGACCCCTCCCATAAGCAGAAAGAGTGCAATTCAAACAGAGACAACTGACCGTTCAGCAATCTCAAACATAAATTCAAAATTACAAACCTTTATTTAAAAACCAAAGCTTGATCCTGGTGTGTGTTTGACGGCATACAGAGCAGTTCAGCTACATGTGAAGACCAAGAGATGTTTGTGTGACCCGAGAAAACAATTACTGTCAAGATTAAGGTTTAAAACTGCATTTATCCAATGAGCTACAACTATGTAAGCTCTTCCTGCAAGCACTTTATTTATATAGCTCGATGTCACAAAAGAATTGCCTTATTGGGCTTTATGCTGATAATTGTACAGAAGCATTCAGATGTCTGCTTTCATAAAACACTTTTTAAGAAACCCATTTTAATTTCCAGGTATTTTGGTATTTATTTGTATTTTTTTATTTTTTTATTTTTTTGCAACTCGTGAGAAACTGCAACTGAACAGCTTTACGAAGCTCATTTTGACTTAAAAAATTCCCAGAATTGTTGTATTTGTGATTGCACTGTGAGTGCTGTATGTGCACTTTGATAAGCTCTGAGGAGAAGTAGCTGTTTGGAAAAAAGTGGTAAATAATTATGCACTCAGTTTTTCTTCTACATAGTGCTAAATTTCAGCAAAACAACAGGTAGCCGTATTTACCTTTGGAAAATTGCTATACTTGAAGAATATAAAGAGCTTTTATTCCACTTGTACCTGCTGAGTTGCTGTAGCATGGGTAGAAAAGCACTTTTAATGGCCGACATGTAGTTTGCAAGTCGGATTTACAGGAACTCAGCATGTTCTTTCAATACAGCCCTGTTGGCTTTTTCTATTTATACATGAACAAAAACTAATCAGCTGCAGTCAGTCCAGTATTACAGTGTCAGATGTACCGTCATCTAGAGTCATGAAAATCTTTCGTTTGTGTGTGTCATACTTGTTTTTGATGTGTCCTTTTACCAAAAACTCAGTAAAGTTTGAAGTCTGCTTTGAAGTCAGCCTCCTCCAGAGGAGAATTTTACCTCCCGCGTTTTAAAGTCAATGCATTCAACTTAGAGGAGAGCTTGTTTTCTACCGCAGCTCACCAGGAAGTCAAAGTGTTTCTGCACCTTCACAGAGATTTTCAGTCATTTGTTGACAGTTAAATTCAAAACTCCCTAGTGTTGGTTTTCAAAAGCTGAAAATCTGCACCTTTTTTCATCATCTAATCCGTGCAAATATGTGCATGTGTGAGTTTCTTTATCACTTCTCCATAGAAATTCAGCTTCAAACCGAAGGTTCACCTCAGACATTAAAGCCGCCGTATTTCCTTCTGCTGATCTTTTCTTATGTCACAAGAAAATATATTTTTATTGAAGTTTTGTATAACAGAAATTCCAGGTTTGAATGAAATTTCCTGAATGCGGCTGGCACTTTTTTTCAATGATTTGAATGATCTGCACTGAGCCTCACAGCTGTACTGCAGAGCGCACAAAGCTAAAAGCGTGGCTGACCTTTGTCTAAAAGGAGACATATTTTTCAAAACTTGACACGGTTTCCTGAGGTTTTTATGAAATGTCAGCGGTCAGATTACTACTGGGATATTGTACAACATCTCTCTTTCAATATAGAGTTCATGTGGGGAGAAAAGCATGGGAAAACATACACTTCCAAAGGGAATAAGAGGGGGACTAGCAGCAGGTTACCAGCCAATGGAACACTTTCATTTATTAGAATGTTCTTGACTGAAAACTGCGTCTAATGAAAAGCGTTGCCCCCTGTAAAGCCCTGAAAACGAAGCATCTGGTGTTATTTATGCAAGAAATTAGGTCTGAGAAAAGGAAATGCAGACATTTTAGTTCTTTCCACCTTGCTGCTTCATCACAAATAATCTTCTTCAAATGGTCTGTAAATGCAGCTCGGAAGAAACGGGCAGTTTTTCTCTGGTCTCGCTCTTCCTCTTTCTCCCTGTTCTTTCCCTAATCTCCCTCATGTTCCTGACACTAATACAGAGACTGATCCGAGCCGCCCTGACTTTCTCCGTGACATTCATCACTTCTTAAAGCAGCCGGCTGCCTCTGCTGATGACAGAAGGGAAAGACACATTTGACACTCAATTTTCGATAAACTTTTCCTCTTTTTTTGGAGAGAAAATGCACAAAATACTGTCTCAGATGCTGAAATTGAATTTACCTTCAATTTTTTTTTTTTCTAAATCCAGTAAATGTGTCATTGCACAAATCCTTGATTGTTAAAGTTTTAGCACATTTTGTCTAAACAGAAAGGAAAATGTTATTCTGTTTGTGTGTTTTCCCCCATTATTTACAATGTGTGCACCTATCATAGATAAAAGGAGAAGGAATTCGACCATAAAAGCTTTAGGCTGTTTCTGAAGCATTCTTTCATGTCTTTATGGTTGTGGTAGAAATATTGGCTGAGCAATTTGGGTTGGTTTTAGCAAAAGTTGAGGCTTTTCCGTGTGAACATTCACTCAACTCAAACCGTACATTACATAGTCTACGAAAGAAAAGTCTTATTTGATCATAAAGTAATGATATAAGATGTCGTTTAAAAAAATAAATACACTTTTAGTGACAAAAAATGTCAGGCATGTTGGTGTCCAATCATTTTCTTTAAAGGTTTAGTCCTACTTTCTACTTTCTACTTTTTTCCATTTTCATTTTTTATGTTTTCAACGTTGTTGAAAGGACAAAAACCTGAAAGTTAAAACAATTTTCTGTATTCTTTAAACCTAAATATATGCAAAAATGAATTATATTTCAGCTATTTTAAACAAAGATAAATCTTTAAAAAACCCACTTGGAGCTGGAGGACTTTTTTTCTTCATTCTTTTCTCCTGACTTTTTAATAAAAACTAGTTCTAGTTCCCAGAGCGTGGCACAGACAAGTTCTAAAATATGTGACCTTTTCACCCTGTTCTCCAATCAAATGTTCTGTTTTGTTCTGAAAACCTGCTGCAAAGATGAGTAGGACCCTCTTTTTCAGACTGTTTTAGCACATTTGTGGAACAATCTTTCTCCATCTCTAATCAAAATCCTAATTTACTGTTCTAGAAAGGAAATTGATTATTTTATTCAAACAAACTTTATTTATCCAGAATAAAGAAAACTTACTTAATTATTTTCATGTCATGCTTTATTTTGACAAAGTATTAGGACCAGTTTACAAACAAATTTGTTAAATTTAGGTTTTATAGCTTATAAATTTATAAGAAAAAAATTGTGATTGTTAAATTACGTGAATACATTTGTATATTTATTACTTTAAAAGTCATAGACTAAATGTATGACTTTTTTTCTTGTAAAGTTACGCCTTTTAATTTAGTACATTTACAAGATTAGAAGTCATGAATTTACTAGATTAAAAATTATAAATTTAGGAGAAAAAATGTAATATTCCGTTTTTTTTTTTGGTGGACCTCATACTCTGTCGTACTTCATGAGTATGTGAGTTCAGATATTCTTTTTTTTGGTAAATATGTCTTGTATTATTATTATTATTTTTTTGCTAGTTCTGTAAAATCTCTCTGGTCACCTGTGAAAAGAAGCAACGCTGGATCATTCTTAGATAAATTAATTGTTTCTGCCAATCTTTCTACACTGATTCACTCTTTCATCACTGACATGGACATTCTGATCTTTGCACATAGTTGGTTCACGGTCACAAAGCTTGTTGGTCTTCATCATTTTAAGGTTTTTTTTGGTTTTATTATTATATCGTAACTTATCTTGTCAATTATTTTCGTTGAGGTTACAAATAGTTTTATAGAAAAAGAGTAAAAAAGACTCAGTTAAATATCTAGTTTGATCAATAAAAGCTAATTAGTTGAAATTAATTTAGTGCTTTTTACTTTTGGTGTCTGTTTTGCTTTGGTTATACTTTAAAAATCGGATTGTTAGTTGTTTTGTTTTCACACCAACTTCACAAAAGTACCATTCTCAGAGACACTAAAGGACATTTTTTTATGTTATGATGTGGCTAAAGAGTAGACGTTAGCTCATCTGTACTTCAGAAAATCCTCGTTCATATAGAAGCTGAAACAATGACTCATTTACTTCTTTGTTTTAGACGTTTGATTTGAGAGAAATTCACAAAATAAAAATAAAAAAATCCTAATGTCAGTGTTTTATTTGTGTGCTGCTTGTTATTCCTCTGATTTAGTGCCCCTCAGATTGACCTCAATCACGAACACAAAGAGGACACAGGAGTTGTCCGGCTGCAAAGTTCCTGACTCATTTCTGCAGCTATTATCCCCGTAGCTTTTGGACTTGGAGGGAAAATTGGTCTGAAAATCCTGCTGCTGTGTGTGTGACCTGATTTATTGAAAAATGAACATGCCAGCTCTAATGGAGCATTGTTCTTTATAGCCTTTACAGAATAATAGCCTTTTAAGCACTTGATTAACAGAAGGATGACAGCTACCAAAGACCTTCCACAAAATGCCATTATTCAGTCGCCTCTCACTCAGAGACTTGACAAATGCCACTAATTCCAAAAATATAAGTGGCACAATAAATATAAATAACGCTTTGGCTTCTTTAGTGCCAAACTGTAAGTTTGAAAGGAGAAAAGTAGGACAGGAAAGGAAAAGTTTTTTTTTATTTTTATTTTTTCTTGATTGCCTTCTGTCGGTTGAATATTGCCCCGACGCCGTCCTCTAATTTAGACATCATATCCTTTCCCCTGAGCCCCGCCTCCTTTCAGACACCCCATCTGCGTCTCCCTGGCATACCCCCCTCTGCATCCCCATGTGAGCCCAAAGCAAAAGTGCCTGAAATCAAGACCTTTTCTTTAAAGCCTTCCCTCGTCTCTGTTCTCGCCTCCAAAAAAACTCACTTTACTTTCTCTGCTCTCTTCTTGCTCCATTCCTCTTTTCTTTCATCTCTGCCTTTTTTCCCTCATCTGCTACACTCTTTGAATGGAAAATTTGTATGAATCAAAGCTTCTCGGTCCAGGTTTGCTAATACTGACACCCCTGCTGGGTTAGATAGTGTTAACTCATTTTTGTGGAGGTCATTATAGTGTGAAAAAAAACAATTTCTAGTGAAAATGAGAAAAAAATCTGTCTGTCTGATTGGCACTCAGAGCAGTTTATAGCAGGAAAGCTGGCAAAATCATGCAGATTTCTCCATGGAAAAATGGAGGGATGTTTTTTTACTTTTTTAAAACAAGAATCCTCTTGTTTAGATTTCACACTTTCTTTTTCCTTGGCATGGTGTTCTTCCATTTTTCTTAAAAGCATTTTGATATTAGTCTCACCCGTTTGCATAGAATTGTTAAAGAGCCACTAAAAAAACTTGTTTTTTGGTGTTTTTAACATATTCTTGTTGCATTGTTCTGATGATGGAGGACTAATATGAAGAAAATGAAGCTTAGAATTGGATTGCTGAGTATTTTATTTATTTAAATTGGTGTGAATCAAGAGTGGATGAGAAAAATGTATTTGGAAAAAGCTTGTCAAATAGAAGCTACTACGGCAAGTAGAATCCATGAATCCACAAATAGATCCATGTACTAGTTTTAGTTTTCCTCGTCTGAGCTGGTATCTGGCTCCGAAATCGCTCGCCATTTTGGAGTGGGTCTTTAACATTTTGTGCAGCTGGTTTGTAAAAACTGGATTTTTGGCACATTCTGGCCCCACTATTCACCATAGGGCTGGGCTGATAAAATGAACTAACCAGTTTGAATCCATTTAAGTTTAATAAATCAATAATTGATTGATTTAGCACATAAAACTAAAGTCTGTTAGCCTGATGCTAACATTTAATGAAATTTCACATAGGATGGCTAATGCTAATGCTCGATCGACTTAAACATACATTGCTGACTAAATGAATAGCTTTATATACTCACTAGCATACATTTTCCAAACTCTTTTAAGGAAATATTTTTTTTTTGCTCATTCCTTGACCATTCTTCTTTTACAAAAAAAGTGTACTGCTATACCCTGAGCTCCACCTAGTGGCCAAACTGAAATGTTGAGAGATAGAACAATGTTTAGAATGTTAATGATTTTAACATTTTTTGTTAGAACTTCTTGTTTTGAGAAACCATGTAACACTGTATGATATTAACACTCTCATTATTTCACTAATAAATGTTACAGTGTATCAGATTAATATAAATATATTCTAAACATAGAATAGATTAATAATGCATTTCTAAACAAATAATTCTAAAAGTGTAAGGCGTGTAATCTCAAAATTAAATAGAATTGAATTGAGTGGATCGAACAAATTGAAGAAAAATTGTAGTCGAATCGATCCAGGCTGTGGTGAATCGAATCATTTCTGGAAATTAATATCGATACTAATTCACCAGAACGTCAATGAATCAGGAAAAGAGCAGTGGTGAATCGGTGTGTAAACACAGAGAGATCTAGATTTTAGGTGCAGCTTTGAGTTCATGTCCCCGTCTTCTATTAACCCTTTCATCTGTCTATGATCTGCCTCTGTCTGTCTGTGTGGCTCTGCTGGGCCAAATTCTAAACATACAACAAGGACAAGAATCCCACCTCTATTTGCTGATTCCTTCTTTCTTTCTTTTTTGTTTCTATCATCAACTGAAACAAGAGGCAAACTTGGCTCACACCAACAGGAAGTTAGAACAAAGGATGTTTACAGTTGTAAAGGCTGTGCCCCATCTGGCATGAGGGGGTGGGGCAACTAAAACTGAACTGAACATCTGGACTGGCTTGCATTTAGAGCAAAATTTAGCACAGCCAGCTGCTGGGAGAGGGTGATTCAGTCCCATTCAGCCTGATCTCAGCAATGACTGACTGCACCCCTACCAAGGGATTACACTGAGAAGAACATTACTACACACTTGTAAGAGGATTGTAACACATGTGCTTTTACCACCGCACACTTGCAGTACAAGAAGACGTGTGAATTCCTCCTCCAGATCAGCCACCAACTCCTTCCTTTCTCTTGTTCTCCATTCACTTTTTCATCCCTCCTTCCAACCCCTTCATCTCCTCTGCAGAAGCCTTGGAGGATCCGTCCAGTACCGGCGTAGTGGCAGGTGCGGTGATCGGCTCCCTCCTGGCCCTATTGTTGGTTGTGGCGCTCATTGGCGTTCTCCTGACCCGCAGCCGGCGGCAGCAGAGGCGCGGGTACCCCAACAATGGGGAGTCCATTACCACTGCCGGTGGGGGGAGCAATGGGGACTATGGCAACAAAGCCCGTCTGCTCTTTATCAGCAGTAAGAATGGCGCCAGCACAAACAACAACGGCCCCATGTACACCTACCGAGAAGGCTGTGATGCCACAGGAACGCCAACAGAAAAGGCCAACAACTACCATCCCCACCACCTTCACCATGCCTCATCTGGAAACCCCCCCACTCCCCACGACATTCTCCTTTGCGCCGAGATGGACGAGGCTGAGCGGAGGAAGTACGACCTGGACGACAGCTTGGACGAAGACGAGGAACGGTACGATCGCTTCGGAGAGGGTGGAAGTGTCCCGCCGGGCGCTTACCATCCCCACAGAGGCCACCAGGAGGAAATGGACGTGTACCTGGACGACGACATGGAGTCTCAGAGAGACGGCTCAGTCATCTCCCGGACTGCTATTTATGTCTGATGGAAAGCAAAGAAGAGGCCAGCCAAGGGGATGAGATGAAGGAAGCGGGGAGTCTCAGACAAACCACCCCCAACACTTTTGAAATCACAACCACTCACATTCGCTCAACACACACCTAGCCATCGTGAAGAAAAGACGACATCAGTTATTTCCTTTACTCGTCACAGTGACTGTATATTTTTTACAAAGGGGATCGACAGAGGAACAAGACAAAGTGAACTCTGGCTGAATATGTGACCGTGTCCGAACCACCGATAAACGTCTGATTGTGTGTTTGAAACTGCAGAGGGACAACTGAAACCATAGCAAGTCTTGACGCAGTGCCGCTTACAGCTTTGTTCTCGTCTCTTCAGCTTCGCTGCGTGGTTTTGTGCTGAGTGACTCAAGTGCTTTGACTTTCTTCTCTATCGGCAAGTGTGGTGAGCACCACAATCACCATCTGAAAACACAACTGTCTAAAGCGTCCCGTCTTGATTCAAAAACCCTCAACAACCCGTTGAAGTCTCCGGAAAACGTGGACGCAAATGAAACTTACGAACAGCCAAATGTTTTGCCCTGGCACAAGTTTCTGATCATTCCAGGGGGGACTTTGTGTGGGTTGACTCCCACCGCACCCCACGACACCACCTGGTTTCCTGTTGGGAGCTGCTGAGGCGAGAGGCCTCCGAACTGAGCAACATAACAGACTTAACTGTGTGCTAATGTGTGGCTGGCTGTGCTGTTAATGATGTGCATCATCTGTATATTAGGCACCATCCCACCATAGCACAGTTGTTGTTATTGCTGTTGTTGTAGATGTTGTTATTGTCGTCGTTATTGTTACTCTTGTGTAATGGTGTAGATCTTACGAAGGAAAAGACGCACCGGGAGCCTTGGGGGGGGGTCTCTCACAGAGCCCCACATTGGGTCGGAAATGACTCATTACATGAACAAAAAAAAAAGAAATGTGCACTTCTTTTTCTTTCACTTCTACAAAACTTTTCCTGCCTCTCCTCTTGTTTTGTCCCCTTTCCCCTCCACTCCGCTCCCTTCATTCACTCGTTCTCTGTTCCACATAAATTTCCTGCCTTGTGACCCCCAAACACTCTCTTCTTACTCTACATGTCTTTTCTTTACATTTCTGAATGCTCAGACGAATGTCAACGGCTGTGTGCAGAGGAGGAGGTTAAGCTATATTTTCTCTCCTGTCTATATGGCCTTCAACGAAGCACAACATTTGCGGGCCCTGATAGAGAGATTAGTCATTCCACGCATCCTGCAGAGAGTTTTTAGCTGTGGAAGGAGCAAAATCACCTTCAAGAAAAGATCCAGGATCATGTGATGAAATCCGAATCAGACTTTCTTCATTGCTGCACACCTGATGAAGAGAAGTAACTTCTCTGTCTCCACCGATGGGATATAGTAGCTTTTCTTGTTCAAGAAAGACTCCACCAATTTCAGGCTCTAAATTTCGTCGTCAAGGCATATAAATGGTAAATAGTGTATACTTGTATAGCACCTTTCTACCTTCCTCAAAGGCCCAAAGCGCTTTACAGTCACAGACCCATTCCCATTCACACACTGGTGGTGGCTCTGCTGTCAAACACTGGTGCCAAACTCCCACCAGAGGCAATGTCATGCCCAAGGACACTTTGACACATGGGTAGACAAGGCGGCAATCGAACCCGCAATCTTCCAATCAGGAGTCGACCGCCCTACCGCTGCACCACACCACGAAATCTGTGTCAATTGAACAAACATGTTAAAAGAATTAATGGCTATTAATAAATTATATTGCGCATCATCATTCTCTTTTGTCTGGCAGCTCCTCTAAGCTGCACCAGACAATACCTACAACTAATAGTGATGTTGCTACCAACTGCCTGGGCAGGATAGATGCCTCAGACTGGATTTGTTGGGGGAACATGGTCTTTTTAACCCTTAACCTGAGCCAAGCATGTGATGATGCTCTAAGAACACCTGCTAAACACAGATATTAGCCCTAAAAATGATTAGTGTCAATCATGAGTTTTGAGCACAGAAGCCGAAACACACGTCTACAGTACATACAAAAGACGTTTCATTAGAAGTGGTCGCCTAAACCTGCATATCCAAGAACAGTGTATGTAGCTACAGAAAATAGAGAAATCTTATAGTTGATCTGCTAAAACTGTAACATGCTAACTTGCAGTATTCGTAAAACTTTAAGATATTGATTTAATGCTGTTCATTGATAAAATGTTTAGACAACTCCTAGTGATAGGAGTGACAGAAAAGATGAAAATGATTTTCACACGGAGACTACAGGCGAACATGTACAGTATCATGGACTCATGCGTGTTGTAAAACATTGCAGGTGACTTCTAATTCAGAAAATCATTGTACATTATTGGAGCTTTTGTTGTAAAACTTGTGCCGTGGACAACTTGCCGCTGCGTGTTGTTATGAAATCCTTTCTCTAATGGATACCAAGAGTTTGAATCTCCTCCTAGGCTTTTCTCACACATGCACTGCACGCACAGTCTGGATTCTGGCTGCAAAATTAGAGTTGTTCTCAAAAAATCACTTCAGTCCGTTTGCATAGATCTGCCAGCCACTTCAGCTCCCCTGCAATTTCTCTGAAAGACTAGAGAATGAGAGGATGAGAGAACCCAGCATTTCAATAAAGCGCCGAGATCCGCGTCCACTGTGCTGTGCCCAGACACTAGAAGTGTCCACCGACGAGTGCATGTGTGAACAAAATGTGTTGAGAAACTTCAACAGATTCTGGAAACGAGTGAAGTCGTTCATGTGTCTGAGCAGTTCAAAGCTGAGCTCTTATGTTTCAGGAACACGTTTGCCTTATTTGTTTTGTTGAAAATAGACATTTTCTCTCAGAAAATTCTAATTTGTCTGAATGTTGAATCATATTACTTGTTCTTTTGAATTTATGTAAAAACAATACTTTTATTTTGAAGGTTACCCTGATCAAGAAGGATATCAGTTACAGCTAATAATAGCACAAGAATATTTATTTGTTTTTTTAAACAAAAATCCCAATATTCACTGCCAAATGTGTTACACCTAAAGCAAGCTATCTGCACAAACATCTCGAGGCATGGTGGCAGAAGAATCATGGTTTGAGCTTTAATTGAGTCAACTCTCAAAGGTCAAACATGAGGGGTCTGACAGCTAAAATTTGCCTTAAATGAAGCTGCGCTACAACACAATAAACCCCACGCACAGCTGCTAATCCACAACAAGGCGGCAAAGTGTTGCAATGGACCAAACTCACGTCTGAGCCTCAGTTATGTCTAAAACAGGATACATGCAGCAAAAATCCTCTGTGACAATGTGGGAGGATGCTAACTCCATGCAGTAACTTTGGGTGTCATAAAAGTAACTAAAAAAGATCTTTAAAGTGAATAAAGCTCTTCTTTTTTCAACATGACTGTATGTCATTGTGGATGTGGAGGACCTCATCCAAATCTTTGGACACATTTTATAATATATAGCTTCAGTTTAGCAAAGTTAAAAGCATAAAATGTGGCAGATTTTTTTTTTTCACACTCATTGTCTTATTAAATTTACTGGTGTTTAAAAGTTTAACAACAAGACAAAAACATTTTTTTTGTGGTGTTTTTTGCTAAATTTCACACTTTCTTAAATCCCACCTTTCATTTGGATCAATTTCCATTTAAGGTGCAGTTGTTGCACTTAAAGTTATAATAATAATAAAAAAAAATGACCTTGAGAAAGGATCCTGGAAAAGGGAACCCCTCAAGAAAGTGCTGATATCTAAAAGTATTTATGACTTTTTGCAACATCACAAGCATAATAGTTATTAAGGTGGTATTACTCAACATAAATTGTAACGACTGTTCGGCAAGCATTAAAAAAAAAATAGCTGCAGCATTTTTGAACTTCACAGTTGCTGACATCTTTGATTTTGTATTTTTTTGCAAGACCATGTCGGTTCCCCTTCCCAGTGCCGAGCAGCTCAATCGTCGTTGATTGTTGTGGAACATTATGCGCTGTGCAGTCTGTATATGAAACAGTCGTATCTGCTATCTTAAAAAATAAAATAAAAAATAGTTCAGTGGAAAAACTTTTTGGAGCCTCACTGTCTGCTCATGTTGCCAATTGAGTTTAAAGCTGCAGCTGTACTGTTGTCACACATGACAAGTTGTAGAGCTTGTTTATTGTACCACTGGTGAATATTTCATTGTGTTTTGTACTGCAGGGGGTGCATGCATGGTCCCAGATTTTCAAATTCTTCGGGTGTTAAATCAGATTCTCTGCATTTACTGGAGGAATCATTTGGCTTGTAATGTAAACACGCAGATCTATATCTGTGATGCATTCTGTTGTCATTTTTTTTTATTAATTTATTTATTAAGTAACTTTCAATAAGTTCCTGGAATTTTAATCAACACACAAATGCATATTCTTGGGGTTTCTTTCCTCTAAACAGTCCAACTGATCATTAGAGCCTCATTAGTTTGGAAGTCTTGTACCATGTTTGCACCCTCAGTAAGAAAACTTATCAGTCATAACTTTTGTTGTTGTTTTTTTTTTTTTTTTTTGCATAACCCATTTTCAATAAAAGAAAACCTTTCTGAGACAATCTCTGTGGAAAAACGTGTAATTAATTAAGCTGAACTGTGTTGTTAGTCTATAAATACTCTGGTTTCCTCGGCACATTTGCCAGCGCGGTGCTGCGCAGTGCAGCTGCTCAGATCTGCTCTCTCCAGCTTCTATCTGCAGCAGCACCTTCATCTCTGGTTTGGTGGAAAACTGCGTACACGTCCTTAAAGTCCAGGCTCTCGCACCTGCTCATGCATCAAGAGACACTGGAGTTCATCGAAATACTTAATTTGTGCACTTGCGTACTCGTTTGGCTCATAAAATGACTCCTATAAATAGACCAGAAGTTCTTTATCATCTGCTTTAGTGAAACGTACAGAGATGCTACAAAAATTTCCGACCTTATGGTTGATCGTATAAATTTGGGTAATGATGCAGAACTCAAAAATGATTTGAGTGATGTGTTTGAGTTCTTTTCTCTGAGATTTGGCAGTAAGAATTTTAGTTTTTTAAATAAAATCTTCTAATATCCAAAGTATTAGATAGTAGAATGAATGAGATGATAGGATTTTACCTTTTATAAGGGAACCTCGACTGTTGACTCATACCTAACCAGAAAACAATGAACTATACTTTTATCAATAGATCTATCAGAATTGCTTATGTACTTACTAACAGGAAGTCAGTGCAACCTTTCACACTAAAAGAACCATTGGAGCCAGTTTCTCACTGACCAAACCCAACAAAAGCCACATAATCCCACTTCACTTTTCAGAAAAATATATAATTTATCAGAGTCTTTGTGACTATTAAGCAATTCACTTACAAACTGTACATTTTTAATATTTAAAATCATGGAAAAAATGATTTTTTTTTTCAAAATAAAATACATCCCATGTCAAATAGGTTCAAATGTAAGGAAATGTAAGGTCCAAATAGGCCTTTTATAAATAGATACGTAGAATGTTTTTGTAATTAACCTCAAAAATGAAAGTAACAACATGGAATCTGAATGAAAAATTGGCTTTAGTTTGACTGAAAATTACTTTAAAACAGAACATTTTGGAGTTTCTGCTTCAAAATTTGTGGCTTTTGTTCTCATTTTAGAGCCAATTGCAATGATGAGTTGATGTCCCTCGAGGAAAAACACAAACTTACAGAAATGTCGTGTTCGTGTAGTGTTTGAATAATTGGAAAAATGCCTTTCCAACTCGAAAAACACAGAAAAACAACATATCATGAATGCAGAATAACTTTCTGCAGTTTTAGACAAAGGCCAAATGTTTTTGTTATGTACCTATAGGACACACCAGAATTACAAGGAATATAAAACATCATGAAGGATTTTATGAAATTGATGCCAGTTTGCCAGATCAAAAAGTTAAAAAGGCCGTAGTTTGCCCATTCTTGGTTTGGATACAAGCTTTTAACATTTTTTTTAATAATTAAAATAATAGTGTGTTATAATACTTATAGTTATTCTAATAATATTCTGACAGTAGATGGAACTTATTCTCAGTTATATGATGAGCATTTTAGAGGAGTTCTAAAGCAGATGATGCCTCTTGATTTAGTTTCATGTCAAAAATGCAATATTAAGAATATAAAGAACTTATCTTATCAAACCAGTTTGTCCTAAACGACAAACAAAGCATTTATTCAAATATTATTATTTTTTTTTTTCCAAAGCTAAAAACTCACAATGGAGGGATAAAAAGCTGCATGTGAGAGGTTGTAGACCTCTGCTCCAGGTCAGAAGATTATAAAGGACAGAAGAAGGTGAACGTTTTGGGCACCGCTGAGTCAGCCTTTTATCATATAAAATGAACTGTTCGACTCAGAGGTCTGAAGTGCAGAAAAGATTTCTCAAAGATAATTCACACCTTCATCTCCTGCAGGCAGGACTTCTGTAACCATCCTCTGTCTCCTCTTTTGAAGAAGGACAGTTAAACCAGGAGAACTGGAGATGCTGCTTCTGTCCGCAGTTGGTTGTATAATCTTTAAGAATCTGCTGTCACACAAGACGTTCTTTAAATTAGAGACAATTAACTTGAAAACATCAAATATTGAGCACTATAAACTACATTTACACTTTAAAGTCCGATCGTTTGTTTTTTAAAATCGTTTTCTAGGACATAGTTTCTGCTGAGCGGTAGAAGATCATCAGAAATTTGCCTCTGAATTATGGGCGGGAAGTAAACCTGAGCTCGTTTTCCCATCATCCCTTCGTACATGGATCTGTTTGTCTGCATTAGAATGGAGTGGATCAGGGAGCTTGTAGCCCACCCACTGCAGCTTTTTCAAACAACTTTTTACATTTTTATCTGCACTTGTTTCACAATGATTTGAATTAAGAAATACTCAGAAATCCAATTTTAAGCTCAATTTTCTTCATATATGCCCTCCATCATGAGAAAATTGCATGTTAAAAACATCATTTTCTTTGGAGTGGGTCTCTAAACAGGCAGAAAGCAGATGAAAGCCCCTTCAGGGATCTGATGAGCGAATAAGGACAGCAGCTAAGTTGCTCCTATTGTCCTATTGTACTTTAAGCCACTCAGTGAATTCCACCTCTTCTCTGTCCCCCGTCAGTTTGTTGTGTGAAGCAGAAATGGGGTTGCAATGGTTACAAGAGCAACCTTCTGATCTTCAGCCTGCCTTCCCGCTTGGGAGGTTGCAGTTTTGAGCGTAACTCCTGTCGAGTCGTGTCCTCGCCAGCGCGAGTGTGGCGCCCATGCTTTGCAGAGGAGGCTGTAACAGATCACTTGGCTCTGTCAGAGGGAAAGAGGCTGGAACAGAGGGAGGGAGGATGAGGGTGGTAGCCCAGCGCTCCGTCTGGGGAATACCAAATAGGCCGAGAGAAAAAGGGAGACTTTCTCTTCTCAGATCAGAGAAACTGGGAGTCATGAAAGAGTGGAGGCAGAGCAGAAATTGAAACCATTGGCCCTGCAGGGGAGAAGACGGGACATCACCAGCTTTTCTTTTTCTTCTAAAGTTTCTGTAACTCACTGGAGATCAAGAGTGTTTTGAAAGACCTCGACTTTGAGATGACCACATTTGTGGCCCGCGTAGTCCTGCTGGTTTGCTGAAAATGAAAGATGACATCCTGTGGAGGAAATAAAAGATTGACAAATAGGATTTAAGTGATGAAAGATAGAGGTAGGCAGGAAGCCTCTGCGGGGCTTTGTGAGTATTAGTCCATCCCTTCGTTCAGCGAATGGCAGCTTCCGCCCAACAACATCTGACAGTCCTTTTCAAGCCAGCCAATTAGTGGAAAAAGGGCTGTCCTGTTTTGCTTACCTCTGCTAAGTGTATCTGCGACAGATCTCTTTAATTGTAAAGAATGTTCAGCAGCACTCTGGAGACCCCTGGGAACTCGCCGAGTTGTGTTATTCTCCCTTTTAGCATGCCCTCTCTTTCTGCTCCAGCCTAGGAAGCCCTTACAAGCTGTTCCCTGCATGTTTAATTCAGCAGACGGCATAAAAGTCTTCCTCACTATCTCTCAGCTTTGCTCTGAGGGAAGATGGTAAAGTGGAGGCGATGGAGGAAGAAAGGGATGGAGGAGAACTGAGAGAGGAGGAGGACGAGGAGACCTATTAGTATTTGAGCTGAGCTCTTCTTGCTAATCTGGTTGAAGCCAAACCTTCTCTGGGCCAGCGAAGACTCTAAGGAAAAAGGTTCATCCTCCCAACACTTGTTAGATGAGGCTTCACTGTCCACTGGAACCACATTTACCCCAAAAACACTCGTGAGAAACTGTCCTCCTCTCCTGCTGCGCTCAATTTGCACCGCCGGGTTTCATACCGGGGGGTATCGATTTGCCACGGTTGTTGCCTTTTCTCCCTGTTGGTTATTTAAGGTTTGTGCATGCATGTTCCTACATGTTCCTACAAATGGTTAGAAATCTCAAGTGGGTGTCAGAATTTTAAAGCTTCATTAAATGTTGTCTTCAGGCAGAAAACATTTATTTAGAACCCATCATGTCATGCGTGTTGTTGGTTTGGTTTTGGTAAATTTGGGTTAAACGACGCTAAAGTGAGCTTGCCCACAAGGCAACCATGAATTTGTGACACCTTTAAATATCTTTTGTCAACATTTTTATGCAGTCAAGTTAATAAAACTCATAGTGCAGCACTACTTTTTCTTTTTTGTTTTTTTGTTGGTGAAAGTCACTGTAAAAAGTGATACATTGGTTCAATTAACAAAAGCTCTGTAATTTGTTGCATTTGAATATATTAGTTTTGATCAACTAAAAGTTTTAAGTTGAGCAAACGATCAACTCAAAATTTTAAAGTTAATGAAAACTAATCATTTTAAATGCAAAAAAATGTGTTAATTGATCCAGTGTTTCACTTTTAACAGTATCTTCACATGTCAGATCTCTTTAACTCTAAGATACTGTAAGAACATAGTACCACATAGTGTTTGGTATTCTTTACATTTGAACTGATATAGTAATAATTAAGTAGTAATTGAATATTAAAATTGATGATAAAATCAAAATTTTAATTTATTTTTAGTTTTTAGTCATTTTTTTTTTTATATATTTTTTTGCATCTTGTTATCTTTTTGACTTATACAGTGTTCCCGTGTTTATAGTGGGGGTTACGCTGTAAAAATAACCGGCGATAGATAAAATTATAGATGTTTTATGGCTGTTAAGCCCCTCATTACACTACACTTCTCTCAGACAAAGCTTATTTCTTGCTTAAACTCTCAAAATTCAAACCTTCATAGAAAAATATGTCCAGTACTATAGAATAAAAAACAAAGATCTGATCATGATCAAAGTTTTATATAGATTTTGAAATTAGTGATGGATTTATGGATACCAAGGTATGGAAATATAGATACCCGTACATCACCAATTTTTGTATCGACTACTCTATCAAAGCATCTATTACTAATTACTAAGTGAGAAAATGAAAGTACATGTTTCATTTCTAGATTTTTTGGTTTTTAGGTGAATTGCTTCAGTGTTTTGTGCTGAAACACCCCCTAGTCTAAGCTGCTCCATCCGTCATTTGACCAGAGGCGCCACGACTTGTGTGAAGCGGTGTTCAAACCACCATCGGCCACTCATGTTTTTGTTGTGTAATGGCGCATAAATGCACATTTCAGACAAACTCTCATGTTTATGTGCAGCTATAAACATTTTTAAGAAACTTTTTTGGTTTGACATCAAAACACACAGCCAACGAACAGACAATTCAAGTTAAACCCGGGACTCGGATAGTGACGAATTGATGGTGTCCATTTTCATTTATGGGTGTCCTTACCGTTTGAAAATTGACCATGAGGTAGAAATGAATAATTGTTTTTAGTTACGGGCTGGAATTCTATGACACCAAGTCTTTGATTTATCATAATAGAGCTGTGAAAGAAGAAGTCTGAAGCTAGATTTGTAGATTTGCACCAATTCGACATTTCACACCAGACCTCTTCCATCCTCAAGTGGTGGACATTAGCTAGTAAACAGCAGAAAAAGAAGAAGAGACTCCGCCAAGGTGAATACCGTGGGCTATATGCGTGTTCAAGAACTCTTGTTTAACATGTTCTTGAATATGCGTCACATATTTATATATATATTTGTGTCAACAAAGCCTCACCCTTTGCGTGAACACAGCAAAGAATGTATTTTTAGCTTTGCACATTGAAGTCATTACCTGGCCAAATTCACCAATAACATATTACCAGTATTTATGATTGGTATTAAATATTTGATGCAAAAAGCAACTGCTATTGAATCTTGAAAGTGGGGTATCAGTGTGTATTGGCAAGAGCCTGGTGATACGATACATATCTCAATGCGTGTCTCACGATACAATACATATCACAATATATCCTAAGACTGTACCAGGACAACTTTTCTTTTTTTCTAAAAAGTATGAAAAATCTAACTGAATATTAATCCATCTTTCATTGTTACTTTTTAAAATATTTTACATTTTAAATATTTTAAATATCATCTTGTCAGCATTTTAAACAGATACAAGGATCACCAAACAGAATATCATGATATGTCGCAGAATCAGTTTTTCTCTACGCACCTACTCAGTATACTTGAAGAGTTGCAATTATCTTTACTGGGGACACAGCATGGAGGACATTGATTGACAAGGTCTCTAGCCAATCAGAATGCAGAACAGGGTACATTGGTTGGAAAAACAGTGAGACCACAAAGCTGAACCAGGATATAGCAAGAGAACACTTTGGACATCAGTAAATAAATAAAAGTTCAAGCCTTCTAAAGCCTCGCAGCCTTCAGTCCAGCTCAGTGCTTCTTTTTATGAGATTTGGGAATTTAGACAACTGACATCAAATTGAATTTGTTTTTTTGCACTTTGCACATCTGCCAGCTAATTAAAACCCAAAGCACCAAGAACTCATTACAATTAATGAAATGAATTCCATTATTAGTTTTTAATCTGTCAAGGAAACTCATCCATTATCAGTAGTTTGTGTGTCTTTTTCTTTTTTTTTTTCACTGTTGTGAATTCGTCTGGCCCCAGTCTTCATTCACTGGATTTGTCCCATGGAGAAATGCTGAAATTTTAATGCAGTTTGGATTCCTGCTGGGTTTTTTTTTTTTGTTTTTTTTTTTAATGAGCTAGGTCTGAATAGCAGAGAGAAAAGCTGTTCGTATGAATCTGAATGAACGTGACATGATATTGACTGATGCAATCGAGACAGCTGGGGATGCTTAAACTTCATCTGTGGTTTCAACCCCAACGTGCAGACAAAAAGGGTTTGAACTCATTTGTTCATTTTTATGTTCTGGACAATTTCGCTAATTCAAGCTTTTGATGATATTCCGGATTTTATTTCCTCTAACATCCCTTCTCTTTGATGTCCTCTGGTTCAAGAGTGCTCTGATGAATTATCCAGGAAGAGGGTTTGATTTTATGAATGACTAACACAAAGCTAGTGACGCTTAAACTCAAAATCTTTAACATGGTGTAACTTTTCAACCGTTAACACGATAATTCCAGCAGATTTTAAAGGAAAAAAATATAGAACAAACACTGGAGCTCTGGTGTTAAAGGGACCACACTGAAAAAAAGAGGTTTTCTCAAAAATTGAGACATTGAAAAAAATTGAATTAATGAAAATTTGGAAATGGAAAAATCATTTTAGAGATATATTTGAATTATCTGTCTATAAGTGGACTCATACACACTGACAGACTGTTGGTGCATCAGTAGTGAAAAGTTGGTTCACATTCCATCTTTCATTTGTAACCAAGAGCTGAGGATTAAATACACACACACACATTTACAGGCAGTAGATATAAGCTTTCTTTGCAGGGGGCCTGAGGTCTCCCTTAAAAACAAGCTTTGATGTTTAGTCATCCAGAGGAGGGGCCGACACTCTTTCACATCAAGAGGAAGCAGATGAGGTCGTTTGAATATCCAACAATAATGCAACTTAGAAGACTTCCTACTGAGGCTTTTATGGAGTCCAACCATGGCAAACCATACACTGATTATACTCTTAGGTGGCCATATTTAAGATGTCTGGAAATTTTTACTAGTATCAATGTAAAACTGCCCAACTTTACAGTTGAAACAAACAACTTATTATACTATATATATATATATATATATGTTTTACCTCTTTGGATACGTTTTCAAGTCACTTTGTGATTTTCTTCTAAACATGAATCAACTTTATATTTGACAAATATGTGGGGGGAACACTGGATTTTAAGTGTTCACATTGGTCTTTTAATTATGATTCTACTGTTTTAGCCAAATAATAATGATATTAATTGTCTAGGACATAGTTTCTGCAGTAGGCTCTTCAAAATTGATCTTTTAATTGGTGCTGATGAACTCCACCCCTTCCCCTCCCCCCATTGCGGAGAGCAATAGAGAGCTTATGATCCATTTATTTTATTAATGTCCTCCATCATCAGAAAAATGCCACAAGAACATGTTAAAAACACAATTTTCATTGATGTTGTCTTTAAGAACCAACGTTTTTTTTATATAGAAAACCTTACAAAACCAGGACTGAAAGTGACCTCCATGGACAGAACTTATAAATGTGGTTTTTATTACATTTTTCTTACCCTGGAAAAAGCCTCTAAAGCTTCCAACTATGGCTCTGGAAACTCATTTTAGTAAGTTTTCACATCAACGATGATGTTTTTAAAGCTTTAACAATAAAAAATGTAATTAAAACTGTTTCAGAAGTGTTGAAAGGCAAATGGAGGAAGTTCAGCTCGACTTCTTGACTTGAAATCCAAGAGCAGACGGATCAAGGTGCCGAGTTGATGAGGCTTCTTCAAAACCAACTGTGAGAAGCGGGAGTAAACACTCATAGAAAATGCTCTGAGGTGAACTTGTGGGTAAATAAAACTGCAGCGGCCTTGAGAATCTGCAGCTCTGTCTGGGTTTGAAAGAAGCTTCAAGCTTTGATTTGAAATAAAATAGACTGTAAGCTAAAAGTTCTGACACAGCTTGGTTTTGCGAGCCTTGAGCTGTCTGATGGTTGACATGCAAACCAGAGAAAACCTTGTAAAATAGATTTGTTGTCATACGGAACAGGTGCACAACAGCAGCAAACGTCTGAGGTCTAAAGGTGTCAGGTGTTGAGAAAATGTGAAGTCTGACGATGCAGGGGAAACATTTCGGTTACATTTTTGAAATTTAGTGTGAGTTTTATGAAAACTACAACAAATATTAGTTTCCCAGAACTCAAGTCCTTATGAAGGGAGCTCACTTCAGTTTGTGTTTACTCCTTCAGTCATGATGAAAAAGTCAAGCACATATTCAGACAAATACTGCACTAAAAAAGGATTTGAAATCATCAGAAAAAGGTGAAAATTTTCTTAAAAATATTCCAGTTATTGATATTAAGAAAAAGGAAAAGCAGGTGTTAAACTTTAAAATTGTGTTTAAATTTTTCTCAGAAACTTTCAGGTTTTGGTGGACTTTAATGAGAAAAAAAAGAAACATTTAGTCCTTAAACTAAAATAAAAAAAATAAAAAAAAGAAACTTTATCAGTTTTGAATAGATTTTTTGTGAAATTTAAGATTGAACTGGATCCAATTTTTTTTTTTCCCTTTCATGTAAAACCTTTTAGTGTTAAAATCTAGCTCACCTCCCTCTTGTTTCTGTTGGCAAAATTATTTTTTTTTTAAATTCCAAGCTATTAATTTCAACTATGACAGATGAAAAACGTCAAGAATTCCCATGTATTCATTATGAATAGAATACGTTTTTCCCCTCAAACTGTGAGCTCTACTTCCTGTTGTGAAACGGCACTGAAAGGCTCTCAGAAAGCTCCAGGCTCTGACAGTTCCAGCTACAATTTCCTCTTCAATTTCTGCAAACTTCCGATTATTCATCCTGTGAGAGCACAGTCATTTTCTCCCACAAACACCTAAATTACCTACTATTATGCGAACAAAAAAAAGAAAAAAGAGAAAGGGTTTTGCTGAATTCCCTAAAATCATGGGAAATTCCGCCTGCCCCATGTTGTGCTCAAATTCCTTAAGTGCTAGGTCAGCCTAATCGAAGATTACCTGGTGGGTCGCTCGTTGCTCCAAGGTGTGAGGAGAAGACAGCGATGGGAAGCTCGCAGTGAAATGATGCAGATGTGTTTTCTGCTCCAAAAAGTCATTAAATGTTTGGATTCTGACACAAACAGTCAAAGAAAAGCCACGTTTTTGATACAGGCAGGAGGATTTCATGAAGCAAAAATGAAACACAAATGGCAAAATATATTCTAAATGGAAATTCAAATCTAACTCTTTATGTAGAACTATGTGTTCTCACTTTTTGGGCATGCTAGCTAGGCACCAGCTCCAAATATACTGTATATGAAATCATAATTATTAGAAACATTCATATTTATGAACCTATATAAACAGACGTATTATGAAAAGCTGATTTTAAAAAGTGAAACAGACAACATTTTTGGAATAAATTGATGAATTTACAAGTATAGGTTTATAAAATTGAAACTGTGTTCATAGCATTGACTGTATATAGAGAACTGGACTGAGTTGGTTTCCATCAGTAATCACTTCCAGCAGTATTGTTGTTGTTTGTGCCACTCTGCCTGCATTACTGACGCTCTCAACCTGACCTGATCTTCTGTTTCATCTGACCCTGCTTCGTTTGCCGCCTGCCCCGACCCTCGTCTGGACCCGAACCACTCTGGCTGATCTCTGATGACCTTCTGTTTGACCCCTGCCTGCCTGACCCTGAATATAACTTTGTGAACTTTAAGCTGTGCTTCACTTGCAATAAATTAAAAAAAATACAGTAACTGTAAGTAAGCTGGTAATTTGTCTAAAAATGTTTATGGGATTTTGGCTCCTGGAGCAAGCAGGTACTTCCTGTTTGGAACGCGAGGGGGAAGAATCTAGATTCGGCCTTGGTGGTCTAAAGTTGTCGTCTTTGCATTTATTTTTCTCAACATTTTTCTCAACATCGTGGAGCAGCTGCTGAAATCACATCTGTGTTTTTAAACCATGTGGTTGCATAACATATTAGTCTTAAACAATCTAAAGGACGAGTGAAAGTCAAAAATATGAAATAAAAAAAATATATGGAAAAAGTAAAAGTTGACGAGCCAAAAAGCCGTTCCCCACATCATTTGTGAGAGACAGATCACCGTCCCGTAACCTTTAAAGTGATTGAAACAGTTTAAGAGCATTTCTTGTAAAATCTGCATGAATCCACTTCCTGTTTTTCAGATTCTCTCTTCCACCTGCTGTAATGGAGCCCTCGTGTTTCCTCTAGAGTAAAAGTGCCTTGCAGAATTTGGTGGTTTGGGTTTCCTGAAGGATTAGAGGTGCTTTCTGGCAGCTTACCTTTTATCCCAGCGTTTGTGTTGATATGCGACACAGGACTTGTGTGTTCCGTGCACGGACTTAAAGCTTCTTTATTATTGTGGGGTGTTAGTTTGACGGGTAAGACGATTTGTGCACACATTCTCTACCCACCACTGTTCTATAGCCAACAACGGTATCAGCTGCCCGGCTTCATTTGTGTCTGTTATTCACTAAGTCTTTATGTAAATATTGGTTCCAGATTTATGGTGTTCTGCAGT
>NC_050522.1:13109724-13115489 GCF_002922805.2 Oryzias melastigma
TCATCTCCATATAACAAAGCTGCATCTAAAAGTATGAAGTACACTAGAGGTGACATAATGCTATTTTTCTATGCCTTTCAGCTCAGTTTCTCATAGAAAATCATTGCTTAAAAACAATGACATGGATCTTTATAGAAATGATCCATAAAAAAGCATTTTTTTCTGCTTGATGGAGTCTCTCGAGTCTGATTGAGGTCTTTGTGCAGGATGTTCCTTTTGGTGTAGTTTTGGCTCAGTTCATGATCTGGTTTTGTTCCTCTGTCGCTCACCTCCTTTCATTGTCTTGTCATCCAGGCTATCGGTTTGTTTTGGCCATAGTGTATTTAACAGTCAAGTTTTAGTCCCTCTAGTGTCATCTTTTAGGTTATTTAGTTGTTTGTTGTCAGATTTAAGTTTGAAGTTAGTCTCCTGCATTCTGATATTTTGAGATATGAGATCTTATTTTTCCTTCTTGAAGCAACTTGTCTGTAATGAAATGATCGAATCCTCATCATCAAGATCTGATCTAATCTGTGTCACAAATGTTAACTAGTTCATCTAACATGAAAAAAAGAATTTAATAATGTTCAGCAACAGCATAAAAATGATGAGGCGGAACAACAGATGGTTCGTCGCTGCTGGAACTCACTGCAGTACTTTTTCATCATTTCTGCTTCATATATTTATAGTTTTAATTCATTATTTATCACCATTATAGATGTATTTTTTACGTCTACATGTGGATTAACATTGTTTTAGATTGAGAGTTAAGAGATTCATTTTTTTGTTGCTTAATTTAGAGGTTTAAAGAAGACTTTACATGATAGTTGTATTTTTTTTAAAGTAAAATGTATTTTTGTGCCAAGGTTTACAGTATAAATAAGATCTTTGCAAACAGTATTTTTTTTTTCATCTGCTTCTGATTCACAATTCAAATATAGAAAAATACTGAGAAATGCAATTTTGAGATCAATTTTCTTTGTAAAAGCCACAAAAACATGTTCAAACATGGTTTTCATCAGAGTGGCCCTTTAGGGTTTAGTCTGGGAAATGACCACTACATTTAATCATTACAAAATAGAGTTACTATCAAAGACAGAAGTCTTTTTCTTTAACAAGACTCCCAGATAATATATGTTTTTAATAAGTAATCTGAAGGACGCATAAGTGCTGTGAACTCTTATGTGGTTTCAAACAAAGCTGTCAAATTTAATGCTGATGTCACATGTTGGTAATTAGCCACAATTCAATTCAATTCAATTCAATTTTATTTATATAGCCCAATATCACAAATTCAATTTGCCTCATTGGGCTTCATGCCTGTAGTTTTAACAGATGCACAGATGGAGTCATAAAATATGCACAATAGGTAAAAACTAAACAGACTATAAAGAACGGTCATCCCTGTCCTTAGACCCTCCCTCGCGGTAAGGAAAAACTCCTAAAAAAACCTGAGTCAGGAAAAAAAGAAGAAACCTTAGGGATTCCCACATGAGGGAGAGATCCCATCCCAGGACGGACAGGCGATACCAGAACGGTTAAAGAAAAGTTAGCTGCTAAAACTGCATATATGAGTAGAGTTCATTCATATAGAGCTGAGGGACGAGTGATGATTAAGTCCATAGTCCAGATGAAGCAGAACTGCAGTCCACGACCAGGAGCAGGAGGACAGACGACCCACCAGGAATCACTCCCACTCAGAGATGCAGGATGGTGTCGGGGCTTCATCCAGATGGGCGGGGCTTCGTCAGGATCACCAGCAAGTCTCCCGGAAACTGCAATCTCTCCCGGTCTCCCACAGGGGAGTCGGAGAGAAGGAAAAACATGTGAATTATACTGCACCACCAACAAAGGCATACAATTAGAAGTAAATAAAAAAGAGGAGGAGAGGAGAAGTAGATGGAAAAGAGGACAGAGCCCCAGTGCACCATACTTTCCCCAGCTTCTAACTTCTAGCAGCCTTCTATGTTACTATGTAGAGAATATACATATTTCATAATTTATATTGCAAGCATATATTGGAGAAGTATGTGATTATAATAATTATTTCCCCAAACTTCAGAACAGTATGGGAGCATTATGTTAATTATTCTATGATTACTGGCTAGTCTGGCAGAACGCCTGTCCAAATAGGAATGTTTTAAGGCTAGTTTTGAAGGTAGAAACTGTACCTGCCTCTCTGACATGAGCTGGGAGCTTATTCCATAGAACAGGATCAGGTATTGTGGGGGGCGGGGCATCACTTGAAAAAAAGAGACAAAAAAGACAAAAAAAAGTCGATGTATTTTAATTAAGACAAAAAAAAATACACTCTAAGTAAGTAGAGTCAAGGTCTCTGACTAAAACCTACATAAAAAGATTGAAAATCGTTTTTTAGTTGAGAAAACAATTGTAAACGCGTATTAATTTAATTAGAGTGACTGAAGTATTAAAGTGGAATGTTTGCACATGTTTTGCTGTAAACTTAAAATTACGTGTGAAAATGAATTAACCTTTTAGAACTCTTATGTAAAAAAAATATATAAAACCCTTATTTGTGAGTAAACAACTGTGCATTTCCGATAAGTGTTTAGATCCGACGATTAGCACCGGAACTGAAAGTCAAGCACAGGTGATTTCTGTAAGTACGCCCTTGAATTATCTTTATTTTTTAGCGCAGGTTTGAAGCTCGGTGAACTTCGTCTTGACTTTTATTCAGCATTTAGAAGGAGATCTCTAAAAGCAAAGGCGAGTCTTTATGTTTCCGCCATTATTTGAATCGTAGCGAGCTTTGTCGCACATCCATCCTAACAGTCACTTTGAGTCGAGCTCAGATGTACTAAAGATTTGAAAGAAAACAGATTATCTGACTTGACATGTACGCAGAACATATTTATAGAAGCAGCAGCTGAGGTGAAAGAAAGTAGGAGGAAAAACTTCTCAATGGGCCTCTGATCAGCTCTATTGTTCACTCATTTGAGGTCAAACAGGGACGCACATTATTTTTTATCCTTACTTTACCTTCAGGTTACATTTGTATAAACACAACAGTTGGTTCCACTCTGTTAAGAGAAGATCAACCTACAATGGTTAATGGAAAAACTTGAACACAACAAAAGTAATAATTTACTGAAAATCAATCATTAAAAAATCAGGAGTTGATGTTTTACAAACTTTACTGGAGAACTTTCCACAAATAAAATGCTGTAAAAACTGAGATCTGTGCAGAACAAAACCATAAATGTTTGGGACTGTCGAGCTGGAAAACAACAATTTTGAGAAAATGTTGCATTACCTGCAAATAATGGATAAGTGAATGCAGTCTACAGGAGCCAAAGCAAAACTGGAGATTTTTTTTTTTTTATTACTGCCTGGTACTTCTCCCTCACCTTTTTGGCATTTCTTGGTACCCATAGAAAATCTGTGACATCTATAAAACGACTTGAATGTCTTGGATCTGAGTTTTGGAGAAAAAATACTATCTCAAGAATGTCTAGGTCACCTCAATATTTTAATCGTTAAATATCTTAAATTTCTACGGTGCCCCTAAAAGGACATTTAAAAAAAGCAGTTACTATCTGGTGCACACCAGTTAGTATTTGGTAGATAGTAATAATTACGATAGCAATAGTTAAGTAGTTACAAAATATTTTCCAGGAATCTCCTAAAAAAGCAAACTATTGTTTTTGTTGATATATTGTATTGGTTAATCACCAAACAAAGAGATACAGAATTAACAAAAAAAAAAGCAAAATATGATTAAATGTGAAAGTAAAGTGGAAAAATCAAATGTTTATTTTTTGTCATTTTTTCTTCTCCGGTTTGAACACTCAATTTTAATCTCAAACTGCACAACTTTATAATGTTCATTAAGTTCATTAAAAAAAAATGTAGACATTTTAGTTTTGTTTTGTTTTTTCAACTCAAACTAACATTAAAGTATTTTCTCTCCATTGATTTATGTAATTGGAACGTCCAGGCAAAAAGAGAGTTTATCCTGGAGTAAATCAATCACCTTAAGCTGCACACATTAGACTGCAGAGAACTGCAGGCCATTACTACCAGTAATGACTTCAGTACGTTCCTCCAGAAAGTCTCTCTAAGTTCTCTTTAATTTCTCAATAAAAATAATGTTGATGAATGCACTGCTCTGCATTTTTCCTTTCAGAGTAGAGGCTTCAGACCCCACCCTCCTCCACGTTCAAATAGTGCTGATGACAGAATCAGAGGTTCTGAAACATCCATAGTGTGTGAAAAGTCTCATTTGGGAGTTTTTATTTCAAAAAACATCAACACCAACTTTTATGAAGGCGGCGATAAACAAAAACTGCTTGGAAAAACACAGTTAAACGCTCTGCAGCTCGGTCCTAAGAGCTGTACTCCACTGTTTGAAGAAGCCAAACATGAAATGACTGCATACATTTTTACTGGAATCTCCATTATAACTCTGAGTGCAGTACTCCACGTTTGTGTAGTGGAGCAGCGCGACAGATGGTGTAATTACGGCTGTACAGAGGTGATTGAGTAATTACAATTAGCATCAGCAACTCTTCCTTCACCAAGTATGCACAGAAATGTGTCTCAGTGAAAGACCTGCTGAAGAATGATGCCCACTATGAAACCTATTCCCTGATTTCATTATGTTTGTCATTATCTTATACAGTTTTCATTTGCTGCTGCGATCAAATCTGTTTAGGGGAAGCGAGCTTTCTTTGTGAAGCCTGCACAGATATTTCAAAGATTTCAAAGATTTGTTTTTTTTTCTTCTGAGCAAGCGTCTCACAGCATGGGCTCGCTGTGACAAAGAGACGGGCTGCATTCATGTCGACAGCTCGAAACAATGGCTGATTTTACATAAGTCCCAAGCTCCAGTAATCACATCCAAGCTTTTATATCAGGAGGAGAAGAAATGTAATCAAACAATAAAGAATATGATACCCGAGGATTATTTTTCCCCTGGGATCAGAGCAAACAGATTTTCCAATAGAAATGACGCTTGGTGCAAATGCAGCGTTTATAGAAAACCACCTGACAACTGTGATATGAGAGAACATAAAGATGAACATCTGATAGTTGTGGGGGTTTTACTTTGGGGATTTTTGGATTCATGATATCAGCAAAACTTTGCCTCTTTGACCCGAAAGTAAAAACAGTTTAACCCTTCAACACTGGACTTCTAGTGTTTATGTTCTTTGATTTACTGTAACTTTTCAACCGTTAACAGCATCAACGGAATTCCAGCAGATTCTTTTGGAGAAAAGTGGCGGAAGTCTTCTGAGTCTGACTCAAATGTACTAAAGATTTTAAAGAAAACAGATTATCTGACTTGACATATTTATAGAAGCAGCAGCTGAGGTGAAAGAAAGTAGGAGGAAAAACTTCTCAATGGGCCTCTGATCAGCTCTATTGTTCACTCATTTGAGCTCAAACAGGGACGCACATTATTTTTTATCCTTACTTTACCTTCAGGTTGCATTTCTATAAACACAACAGTTGGTTTCCCTCTGTTAAGAGAACAACCCACAATGGTTAATGGAAAAACTTAAAAAGTAATAATTTACTGAAAATCGACCATTAAAAAATCAGGAGTTGATGTTTTACAAACTTTACTGGAGAACTTTCCACAAATAAAATGCTGTAAAAACTGAGATCTGTGCAGAACAAAACCACAAATGGTTGAAACTGTCGACCTGGAAAACAACAATTTTAAGAAAATGTTGCATTACCTGTAAATAATGGATAAGTGACTGTTGTGACTCGCAAACAATTCTAAAACTGATCGTATATGAGTTGAAAAAGTAAAAGAT